>NC_137674.1:17159105-17179105 GCF_963989245.1 Nansenia antarctica
AGATGGGGGGGGGGGGGGGGGGGGCAGAGAGATGGGGGGGGGGGCAGAGAGAGGAGGGGGGGGAGAGGGGGGGAGACAGAGAGATGGGGGGGAGAGACAGAGAGAGAGGGGGGGGGAGACAGAGAGGAGGGGAAGACAGAGAGAAGGGGGGAGACAGAGAGAGTGAGAGAGGAGAAGAGGCACGTTGGTGATGGAGTGGAAGGATATTGAACCCCACCCAGAGTGGAGGAGGTGTGGTGTGTGTAGGACTCACTCAGTTCTCCCTCCAGATGGAGCAGTTTGCCCACCAGCCGTTCAAACTCCGTCCCCACTTTACCCTCCGCCGTGCCGGCCGCCACCGACAGGTGATAGAACCACGCCTCCTACAGGACCCAGAGACACCACACATCCAGACTGAACACGGCTACCTGAACACGGCTAACGGCTAACTGAACACAGCTAACTGAACACAGCTAACTGAACATGGCTAACTGCTAACTGAACACAGCTAACTGAACACAGCCAACTGAACACGGCTAACTGAACACGGCTAACTCTTCCATACACAACCATTAACTTTAAAACGTAGAGTTTTGTCGTACAGTTACGGCCTCTCTCCTAGCCTGGTGACAGCCCAGCTGGATCAGGCGATAGTTCACATTCTGTTTCAATTCGCTTATCTGCCTGTCTTCCCAGTCCAGCAAAAATAAACTAGTATAAAATCTTCTTCTTCTTTTTTTTTTTTTAAACTTACAAACAGCCGGACTAATTGAATTGAAAACTTTTGAAACTTTTGACAATCTTAGATTACATTTTGTCGCCTTCCTTCTTGCTGGTCTTTGCAGCCTAGAATATGACACACCCACTGACGACGTGACTGTTCTACGTTTTGGTTCCCGCTGCGAACCAACTTTTCAGGCTCCGAACCAATTTATTTTCGGTCTGAACACGCCAGCCGGTTCCAGACTTGGTTCTCTTGCCCCCCCCGCCCCGCCCCGCCCCGCCCCGCTTACCTTTTCGTGCCGAGACTCAACGAGCAGGTAGGTGGGGCCCTGCTCCTGAGGATGAACAGCGATGGTGTACGTACTGGCCTGTAAGCCCCGCCCACACGCCTTGAGCTCCTCGTCAGAGTCACGTGACCTGTCCACCTCCTCCACACGAGCCTCCCACAGCTTGATCTGACCCAGGGGGAACTGAGCACACACACACACACACACACACGCACGTGCACGCACACGCACACAGTGTTAGCTTGTAGAGCATGTAAGTGTGGAGGAGACGTCAGCGCGTGACACACACACACACACACACACACGGGTACACGTGTTCTCTACCTTATCCTCCTGGCAGCGGAAGTAGTAGAGAGTTTTACCGATGAGGGCACACCACACCCGCTTGGAATAGCCATGTTTCACCTGGGAACAACCACAGGAGAGACTGGTCAGCCCTGGTCACATGTAACAGACATTTGACAAAATCTCTGTAACAGAATCTCTACTCAGTATATTTTGTAAAAAAAATATAGTAATTGTTTGTATATATATACGTGAAAATATGACTTTCTATTCTGTTAAGAGGGTGAGGGATGTGAGGATCAGAACCTTGATGAGAAGGCCCTTCATCCCAGGTCTGATGTCTGGCTGGGTGAAGAGAGGGCTGGCAGCCTTCAGCCTCAGCACACTCTGCAGCACCCTCAGCCACTCCTCCAGGAGGTTGGGAGAGTCAGCCTTCAGGTAGTACACACGCTTCCCCGTCACGATCTAAACACGCTCAACACACAGGCACGGTGGCTCAGAGAGAGAGAGGACATATTTTTGGTCCGCGTGTCGGCAACCCATCAAAATGTTCTGACTTTTCTTTTGAAACACGGAACTACGTTTCAACGTTGTTGAGAATCGCAACACAAACTCGTTTAATCCCCCACTGCTACCTAGTTAACTACAACACTACTTTACATTGTTACCTAGTTAACTAGAACACTACTTTACATTGTTACCTAGTTAATTAGAACACTACTTTACATTGTTACCTTGTTAACTACAACACTACTTTACATTGTTACCTAGTTAACTAGAACACTACTTTACATTGTTACCTAGTTAACTAGAACACTACTTTACATTGTTACCTTGTTAACTACAACACTACTTTACATTGTTACCTAGTTAACTAGAACACTACTTTACATTGTTACCTAGTTAACTATAACACTACTTTACATTGCTACCTAGTTAACTAGAACACTACTTTACATTGTTACCTAGTTAACTACAACACTACTTTACATTGTTACCTAGTTAACTACAACACTACTTTACATTGTTACCTAGTTAACTAGAACACTACTTTACATTGCTACCTAGTTAACTAGAACACTACTTTACATTGTTAGCAGGCTCACAAAACAAGCTGTGTTGGTTGACTAGCGATGTGTCATTAACTTTTCAACAACGCGGAAATGTATTCACATTGTTCGAAAGAAAAAAGTCAGACCATTACATCAGATCCCGACATGCGGACCAAAGCATTAGAACGTGTCACATTAGAAGGTGTCACATTAGAACATTAGAATGTGTCACATTAGAAGGTGTCACATTAGAACATTAGAAGGTGTCACATTAGAACATTAGAACGTGTCACATTAGAACATTAGAACGTGTCACATTAGAACATGTCACATTAGAACATTAGAAAGTGTCACATTAGAACGTGTCACATTAGAACATTAGAACGTGTCACATTAGAACATTAGAACGTGTCACATTAGAACATTAGAACGTGTCACATTAGAACATGTCACATTAGAACATTAGAACGTGTCACATTAGAACGTGTCACATTAGAACATTAGAACGTGTCACATTAGAACATTACAACATGTCACATTAGAACATTAGAACGTGTCACATTAGAACATTAGAACATGTCACATTAGAACATTACAACATGTCACATTAGAACATGTCACATTAGAACATTAGAACCTAACCCACATTAGAACATTACAACATGTCACATTAGAACATTAGAACGTGTCACATTAGAACATTACAACAAACCCTAACCCTTGTGTGGTACACAAGGGGAGGTGTGTGTGTGGTACACAAGGGGAGGTGTGTGTGTGGTACCTGCAGAACCTGCTTCCCGTCGCCGCGCGTGATGCTGCTGGTGGCGTTGACCTCCATCTGACCCTGAGGCCTCCGGATCACGTCGCTCTGTGGCGACCAATCACATGAGAGTATGAGTGATACGAGCGTTGGATCTGGGAAAATGTGGCAGCTGCCTTCAAACAAACTGGAAATGGGACTTCCTAGTGAAGCAATTCTAACTGGAATCTCACAAAGACTAACAACAAATAGTTCGAAGGAGAGTCTCTCAGTGGAAAGGACAGAAGGTACACAGTTATTGAATGTGTGAGCGTGTGCGTGTGTGTGTGTGTGTGAGTGTGTGTGTGCGTGTGTGTGTGTGTGTGTGTGCGTGTGTGTGTGTGTGTGTCCTGCTGACCGGTGACTTGTAGTAGAGCAGCTCTCCGTCTTTGAGGACAAACCAGCGTCTCTTCCAGGTCTTCTTCCAGGTCTTCACCATCTTTAGGAGGTACCCTGACTTCTCCATGGCCTCCTAAAACACACAGTTAAGTAAGGGCGGGGGAGTGTTTTTTTTTTTCTTCTGTCAAGTGTCTTATTTTACCTAGAATGCATTGCGTGACAGGCTATCTAAGTCAGTCTTACTTAAGTCACTCATAGGTGAGCTTTATGCAACAGGAACATTTTAGAGTCTATAGCAAGTCTGACTTAAAGTGAGATCTAAGTCTAAGACTGGGTCTATCCTTATTAAAGTGAGATCTAAGTCTAAGACTGGGTCTATCTTTATTAAAGTGAGATCTAAGTCTAAGACTGGGTCTATCTTTATTAAAGTGAGATCTAAGTCTAAGACTGTGCCTATCTTTATTAAAGTGAGATCTAAGTCTAAGACTGTGCCCATCTTTATTAAAGTGAGATCTAAGTCTAAGACTGGGTCTATCTTTATTAAAGTGAGATCTAAGTCTAAGACTGGGTCTATCTTTATTAAAGTGAGATCTAAGTCTAAGACTGTGTCTATTTTTATTAAAGTGAGATCTAAGTCTAAGACTGGGTCTATCTTTATTAAAGTGAGATCTAAGTCTAAGACTGGGTCTATCTTTATTAAAGTGAGATCTAAGTCTAAGACTTGGTCTATCTTTATTAAAGTGAGATCTAAGTCTAAGACTGGGTCTATCTTTATTAAAGTGAGATCTAAGTCTAAGACTGGGTCTATCTTTATTAAAGTGAGATCTAAGTCTAAGACTGGGTCTATCTTTATTAAAGTGAGATCTAAGTCTAAGACTGGGTCTATCTTTATTAAAGTGAGATCTAAGTCTAAGACTGGGTCTATCTTTATTAAAGTGAGATCTAAGTCTAAGACTGGGTCTATCTTTATTAAAGTGAGATCTAAGTCTAAGACTGGGTCTATCTTTATTAAAGTGAGATCTAAGTCTAAGACTGGGTCTATCTTTATTAAAGTGAGATCTAAGTCTAAGACTGGGTCTATCTTTATGCCAGCTGCCTCAGGTCTCCTTACACTCTTGTCGCTGGCGGAGGAGCAGGTCTTGGGGAGTTTCTGTTCTGGCTCAGAACACTCTGTGTCGGTGGAGTAGGCGTCAGGGGGGATGGCGTAGTCACTCTCAGACGTCACGGACGACATGGACACAGCTAAGACACGGACACACAGATACACACAGATACACACAGATACACACCAGATACACACAGATAAGACACAGATACACACCAGATACACACCAGTGTGTGTGTGTGTGTGTGTGTGTGTGTGTGTGTGTGTGTGTGTGTGTGTGTGAGTGAGTGTGAGGTGTACATGCTTGTGTGTGTGTGTGTGTGTGTGAGGTGTAGATGCTTGTCTGTATGTGTGTGTGTGTGTGTGAGGTGTAGATCCTTGTCTGTATGTGTGTGTGTGTGCGTGTGTGAGTGAGTGTTAGGTGTACATGCTTGTGTGTGTGTGTGTATTTTGTGTGTGAGTGTGTGGTGTAGATGCTTGTATGTGTGTGTGTGTGTGTGTGTGTGTGTGTGTGTGTGTCTGTATCTGTCTGTGTGTGTGCGTGTGTGAGTGAGTGTGTGGTGTAGATGCTTGTATGTGTGTGTGTGTGTGTGTGTGTGTGTGAGTGTGTGCGTGTGTGTGTGTGTGTGTGTGTGTCTGTGTCTGTGTCTGTGTGTGTGTGTGTGTGCGTGCGCGTGTGAGTGAGTGTGAGGTGTACATGCTTGTGTGTGTGTGTATTGTGTGTGTGAGTGTGTGGTGTAGATGCTTGTATGTGTTTGTGTGTGTGTGTGTGTGTGTGTGTTTGGAGTACCTCTCTTGAGGGAGCGGGGGCTGCCGGGCCTGCTGCCCTTGCGTGAGTCAGAGCCAGAGGTGTGTGAGCTGCAGAGAGACCCCCCCTCCCCCCCCTCCTCCCCCGAGCTGGAGGAGTCGTCTGAGCTGGACGAGTCCTCTGAGAGGGGGGTGCTGCTCAGCAGAGAGGCCTTCTGTAGGACACACACACCTATCTGTCAGCCTCACACACCCATACACAACAGGCTGGATACCAATTCTATACGAAGACACACACACACACACACCAGCGTGTACACCTCACACTCACGCACACGCACGCACGGACGCACACACACGCACGCACACACACACACACACACACACACACACACACACTGTACACAAACACACACATACACACGTACTGTACACAGACACACACACACACACACACACACACACACTTACCCCCTTCAGAGTGCTGTAAACAGGCGCGGTCATGTTCTTGTAGACGAGGGAGGTGTACAGCACGAAGGCGGGGTAGGAGGACAGGAGGGAGGGGTCTGGAACACACACACAGCTCAGTCAGCCAATGACAACAGAGCCTGGAGGACATGACAGCAGGTTAGCCCCGCCCCTCTCACCTCTGCTAGTGTGGTCCGTGACCGACGTCTCAGACAGCCTGATGCCAGACTTGGCCACGGCGTAGATGCGGCTCTCCTGAACGAACGGTGGAGCAAAGCACAAACCATATAGTTCTGATAGGCTGACGGCATATGGCAATAATGCACAGTGAATCAGCAGTGTTAGGCAGATATCTCAATTTGGCCAAAATATGACTTAGGCAATTATGCTATGAGGCTAACGATATAGTACCAAATCATTGAATTCCAATAAACAGTTAAATCCCCCTCTGCTGTAGCCATCCTCAACCAGATCTAGTGTTGGAATTATTTGTGACAGCAGTCGGTGAAAACGGGAACCGATTGAATGTTCAGACTTTTATTCTGAAAAAATGTGAATCCATTTTTTGTGTTGTTTCCAAAATGACAAGCTCGGTAGTCAAGCAAAACATTGCAGTGCAATGGATTCGGTGAGTAATCCCCACTGCTACCTAGTTAGTGTAGAGTAGTGGGGATTACTCACCGAATCACTTGCATTGCAATGTTTTGGCTTGACAAGCGAGCGTGTCACAGATTTTCATCAACGTTGGAATTTATTTAAAATTCTTAGAATAAAAGTCTGAACATTTGCCCCCCAGTACCTAACTGACCTCCTCCCCCAGCATACCCATTCCCGGGAAACCTGCGGTCCGCAGACATGGGCCTGCTGTCCACCCCCCGCACCAACCTACGGACCTTTGGGGACAGAGCCTTCAGCGTGGCCGGCCGCACCTACCCTCTGCAACTCCCTCCCCATAGTGATCCGCAACGCCTCCACCCTGGACTCCTTCAAATTAGCCCTTAAAACCCATCTGTTCTCCAAAGCCTTTGGCCCCTAGGCACTGTTTCAGTTTTGCTTTGTTTGTTTTCTGTTTTGTCTGTCCGATCATTCCCTTCCCTTGTAAAGCGTCCTTGGGCTTTTTGAAAGGTGCTATATAAATTAAAGTTATTATTATTATTTCTATCGGTTGCCGACTTGTTCACAGTTTCACCGGCTGCTGTCACATTTCTGTGTGTTTTCTACATTGTATTTTATTTGGAGTCTTTGCAGGCCTGGGTAAGGGTACAGTTGTTTGACCACACAACAACACAACTCAAGGAAAGAACTCAACTTAAGGAAACTCAAAGAAAGAAGCTATAGAAAGTGAGCCAGTATTGGAATGATATTTTGTTCTTTTCTGTTTTCTAAAGATGCTATTGGAACTGTGAATGTTATGTTTATATTTAAAGGAGAAGAAATCCATATTTTTGTTGCAATTCTACCTGGACTGGATTATGACTTTGTTGGTTTGAATATTTGGATGTGTGTCAAAACCCCTGCCTTGCCTGGACGGTGGTTACTAGATTGTTTGAAGCCAATACAGTCTCTTTAGTACATACAGTCTCTTTACCTCATATTCAGCCAGTCTCTACAGTACACACAGTCTGTCAGGACATGCACGGTGCTCACCCAGGAAGGGAACCTGTGTAGCGGGGGCGTGGGGGGCTTGTTCCCCGGCACAGTCGCCAGGACCGGAGGCTCAGAGTTCTCCGGCCACTCCTCTCTGCCGGCGGCGGCGGCGGTGGTGGGCGAGGCTGGCGAATCCTCCACCCCCCTGCCCGTCTCCATGACGACCTCCTGCTCCTGGTCCAGGTCCGTCTCCTGCAGCCGGAGGGGGCGGAGCATGCTGATGGCGTTGCGCGTGCGTCCGTGGGCCGCCTCCGTGCTGACGGGCGGCTGGCTCAGGTGCCTCTTGGCCAGCGCCACGCTCATCGCCCCGAAGCCCGCCGGCGGGGTCCTTAGCCGGGGCTGTTTGGGGGAGGCGGGGGTGTCGCCGGGGTCCCGGGGGGGGGTGGGTCGTTTGGGGGTGAGGGCCGGGGTGAGGCTGGGGCTGGGGGGGGTGGAGGAGGAGGACGAGGAGTCCAGCCTCTGGGACTGGAAGCGTTTGTTGAGCTCGTCCGAGCAGCAGCAGTCGTCCGGCTCGGCCCCCCGCAGTGCCTCCTCCTCCTCCTTCTCCCTCGGACCCCCGCCGTCGGAGCCCGGCAGGTGGAAGCGGGGGCGCTCGGCCCGCTGCATGTCGTCGTCGAACAGAGAGCTGCTGTCGTCGGAGGCGGTGAGGTAGGTCTCGCTGCCCGGCCGGCTGTACCGCAGGGCCGCCCCCCCCACCTCACACACCACACCTCCGTCAGACGAGGAAGCCACGCGGCAAGAGGGGGGGGGTCCTCCCGCGCTCTCACACACACCCCCCTCCTCTGAGGCGGTGTCCGGGGGACCGGGCGGGGAGAGAACCGTGGAAACCGACGTCTGGTTACCTTTCTTCTCTGTCGACAAGGAAACAAGACAGGAAGGAATACTGAGCGTGTTTCAGTCAGTCATTAAAGGAAAATCATTTCGCGACGTTGATGGAATACCCCCCTGCTTGTAAATAACATGCTACAAAAACTAGAGTGACAGTACGGTCATGGGTTCTAGAAATAGGGTTGGGGTTGGCAAGGCAAGGCACGTTTATCTGTATAGCACATTTCATACAACAGGGGCAATTCAAAGTGCTGTACATATAGCATTAAGAGAAATCCCAAAAAGAAGGATGGTAATAAAAATAATAATAAATAAATAAAAATATGAATAAAAATGGCAAGAATAGATACATACAGATACCTATATATACATATAGAGAGAGGATAAATAGATAAGCATTTGTGGGGGTCGATTCCATTTGAACTAGGGGGAGAGAGAGATACAGAAGCGGGGGTCTCTCTCACCCGCTGCCTCCTCCTCCCCCTCCCCCTCCCCCTCCCCCTCGGGCTGTGTGCTGAGGGTTCTCTGGGCGGGCTCGGGCCCCGTCAGCACCTGGGGGCTCCTCCCCCGCACCTGGAAGCAGCCGAACGTGAGGCTGCTGAGTCGCTGGGCCTCGCCGGGCCTGGTCTGGGAACAGCCCCCGCGCTTCAGCTCCATGGCTGCAACAACACACACACACACACACACACGCAGGTACCGCGCACACACACACACACAATGAGAGAGTGAGTGGTTGAGTGAGTGAGAGAGAGAGAGAGAGAGAAAGAGAGAGAGAGTGAGTGAGTGGGTGAGTGGGTGAGTGAGTGAGTGGGTGAGTAGGTGAGTGGGTGAGTGAGTGAGTGAGTGGGTGAGTGAGTGAGTGAATGGGTGAATGGGTGAGTGAGTGAGTGGGTGAGTGGGTGAGACAGTGAGAGAGTGAGTGGGTGGGTGAATGAGTGGGTGAGTGAGTGAGTGGGTGGGTGAGTGGGTGAGTGGGTGGGTGAGTGAGTGAGTGAGTGAGTGAGTGAGTGGGTGAGTGAGTGAGTGAGTGGGTGAGTGAGTGAGTGAGTGGGTGAGTGGGTGAGTGAGTGGGTGAGTGAGTGGGTGAGTGAGTGGGTGAGTGAGTGGGTGAGACAGTGAGAGAGTGAGTGAGAGAGTGAGTGGGTGAGTGGGTGAGTGAGTGAGTGAGAGGGTGGGTGAGTGAGTGAGTGAGTGAGTGAGTGAGTGGGTGAGTGGGTGAGTGAGTGGGTGAGTGGGTGAGTCGGTGACTTTATAGGTCTTACCCTGCACCTGTTTCTGTAAGTCCAGAATCTGAGTTTCCTGCTGTTGATTTGTCTCTCTAAGTGCAGCGTTCTCCACCTCGAACTGGAAACATAAATGCATTATGCTTTTAATACTGAAACACACAGACACCTTTCTGAAAGCGTCTAACGGTTTATAGGCCATTTAGATCCTCTTATTAAGTCATATGCCAATACATACAGTAGTCAGGGTTCCCACACCTTCTGAAACATCAAATTCAAGCACCTTTCAAGGACTTTCAAGACTCAATTCCCTCAAATTCAAGGACCCAACACGGTATAGTTTGAGACAGATCGAGGTGAGAATTTATATAATAGGAACTATCCGCTCACAGACAACAATTAAAAAGAGAGGCTTGAATGTGTGAACACTAGATGGTCTCTTGCCTTCTCTACCACAGCACAGCAAACAATATATTGTGAAATATGTGTAAAGTTAAGCAATACAGAGACATATTTACTAGTTGACGAGCGAAGTAAAACATTTTTTAATATATTTTTTTTAGAGAGAGAGAGAGAGAGAGGGAGAGAGAGAGAGAGAGAGAGAGAGAGAGAGAGAGAGAGAGAGAGAGAGAGAGGGGAATTCAAGCACTTTCAATGACCCATGTCTATTTAAAAAAAAATGTAAGACCTTGATTTCTTTTTCTCAAATTCACAAAAGGATTTCAAGGACCCGTGGGAACCCTGAGTAGTCTACCTACTGCACGTATACACACACACGTCCTTACACACACACACACACACACACACACACACAACGTAATTTACCTCCCTGAGTTTCAGCATCACCCACTCTTTGATCTTGGCTGCTTTCTCCTCCACTGTCTTGGCGTCCAGAACACGGATCTGTTTCTGGAACAGAGAGACACGACATCACAACACACTCCCTTTAACACTAGAACAACACACTCTCTTTAACACTAGAACAACACACTCCCTTTAACACTAGAACTACACACTCTCTCTAACACTAGAACAACACACTCCCTTTAACACTAGAACACTTTAACACTAGAACACTTTAACACTAGAACAAAACACTCCCTTTAACACTAGAACACTTTAACACTAGAACACTTTAACACTAGAACAACACACTCCCTTTAACACTAGAACAACACACTCCCTCTAACACTAGAACACTTTAACACTAGAACAACACACTCCCTTTAACACTAGAACACTTTAACACTAGAACAACACACTCCCTTTAACACTAGAACACTTTAACACTAGAACAACACACTCCCTTTAACACTAGAACAACACACTCCCTCTAACACTAGAACAACACACTCCCTTTAACACTAGAACACTTTAACACTAGAACAACACACTCCCTTTAACACTAGAACACTTTAACACTAGAACAACACACTCCCTTTAACACTAGAACACTTTAACACTAGAACAACACACTCCCTTTAACACTAGAACACTTTAACACTAGAACAACACACTCCCTTTAACACTAGAACAACACACTCCCTCTAACACTAGAACACTTTAACACTAGAACACTTTAACACTAGAACAGCCGTGCCTTGTACCTACTATAAGAGCTGCCTAAGGGGTCAGATGACCATAGTCTTTACAATGGGAAGCTGCTATCTCACACAAAGATCACTAGTTGGCCGTCTTGTAAATTAGCCTGCCTCCTACACAGAACAACTGCAAAATAGCTTCATACTAGCTTATCCTGATGTGATTTTGAAAATGTAAGGATACTGGGTGGTAGAACACACATATCTAGGAAAAGCCATGAAAGGAGGGTCCTGAAATTTGATCGAGTGCAAATATTTTTTACTCACAGGCTGTTCTAGTGTTAACCTTAAAGCAGACATTGTACTAATATGAATAGATAAAATAAACATTTAAACAATATTTCTCATCATCCCCCGATTAATATGGTCCTGAAATAAAAAGAACATTTTCAATTTTGCTGAACAAGAATTCAGCTTTATTTCTAAAACTCACATCTCAAGAAAAAAATTAATCTGTAAGCTTGAAGTCTTGCCCTTAAGAGGTAAATATATCGGCCATTTAGTTGACACTTCTGCCCAAAGCGACTTACATTGCAGAGAGTGCATACATTTTAGTATATATAGTCCCAGCAGGAATTGAACCCACAACCTAAGAGTTGTTAGCGCCATGCTCATCACATACAAAATCCTCCTTCTCACCTACAAGTCCCTCCACGCCTGCGCCCCCCAGTACCTAACTGACCTCCACTCCCAACATACCCCTTCCCGGAACCTGCGGTCCGCAGACATGGTCTGCTCTCCACCCACAGCACTAACCTACGGACCTTCAGGGACAGAGTCTTCAGTGTGGCAGTTCCCACCCTCTGGAACTCTCTCCCCCTAGTGATCCTCAACGCCCCCACACTGGACACTTTCAAATCAGCCCTCAAAACTCATCTGTTCACCAAGGCCTTTGGCCCCTAGTCTAGTTTTGTCACTGTCACTGTCGCTTTGGTTTTTGGTTGTTTTCCTCTGTTTGTTCCGCTTCTGTGTCTGTCTGACTTTCTGTCTGCAAATTCTGTAAAGCGTCCTTGGATTTGTGAAAGGTGCTATATAAAACCAAGATATTATTATTATTATTATTATTATTATTATTATTATTATTATTATTATGCTTTACTGACTGAGCCAGGGAGGAGGTAGAAACACCAGAGACAGTCAGGGAGGAGGAGGTAGGAACACCAGAGACAGTCAGGGAGGAGGAGGTAGAAACACCAGAGACAGTCAGGGAGGAGGAGGTAGAAACACCAGAGACAGTCAGGGAGGAGGAGGTAGAAACACCAGAGACAGCCAGGGAGGAGGAGGTAGGAACACCAGAGACAGTCAGGGAGGAGGAGGTAGGAACACCAGGGACAGCCAGGGAGGAGGAGGTAGGAACACCAGAGACAGTCAGAGAGGAGGAGGTAGGAACACCAGAGACAGTCAGGGAGGAGGAGGTAGGAACACCAGAGACAGTCAGAGAGGAGGAGGTAGAAACACCAGAGACAGTCAGGGAGGAGGAGGTAGGAACACCAGAGACAGTCAGAGAGGAGGAGGTAGGAACACCAGAGACAGTCAGGGAGGAGGAGGTAGAAACACCAGAGACAGTCAGGGAGGAGGAGGTAGGAACACCAGAGACAGCCAGGGAGGAGGAGGTAGGAACACCAGAGACAGTCAGAGAGGAGGAGGTAGAAACACCAGAGACAGCCAGGGAGGAGGAGGTAGAAACACCAGAGACAGCCAGGGAGGAGGAGGTAGGAACACCAGAGACAGTCAGAGAGGAGGAGGAGGTAGGAACACCAGAGACAGTCAGGGAGGAGGAGGTAGAAACACCAGAGACAGCCAGGGAGGAGGAGGTAGGAACACCAGAGACAGTCAGGGAGGAGGAGGTAGGAACACCAGAGACAGTCAGGGAGGAGGAGGTAGAAACACCAGAGACAGTCAGGGAGGAGGAGGTAGACACACCAGGGACAGTCAGGGAGGAGGAGGTAGACACACCAGAGACAGTCAGGGAAGAGGAGGTAGGAACACCAGAGACAGCCAGGGAGGAGGAGGTAGAAACAGCAGAGACAGTCAGGGAGGAGGAGGTAGAAACACCAGAGACAGTCAGGGAAGAGGAGGTAGGAACACCAGAGACAGTCAGAGAGGAGGAGGAGGTAGGAACACCAGAGACAGCCAGGGAGGAGGAGGTAGGAACACCAGAGACAGCCAGAGAGGAGGTAGGAACACCAGAGACAGTCAGAGAGGAGGAGGTAGGAACACCAGAGACAGTCAGGGAGGAGGAGGTAGAAACACCAGGGACAGCCAGGGAGGAGGAGGTAGAAACACCAGGGACAGTCAGGGAGGAGGAGGTAGGAACACCAGAGACAGCCAGGGAGGAGGAGGTAGGAACACCAGGGACAGTCAGGGAGGAGGAGGTAGGAACACCAGAGACAGCCAGGGAGGAGGAGGTAGAAACAGCAGAGACAGTCAGGGAGGAGGAGGTAGGAACACCAGAGACAGTCAGGGAGGAGGAGGTAGAAACACCAGAGACAGTCAGGGAGGAGGAGGAGGTAGAAACACCAGGGACAGCCAGGGAGGAGGAGGTAGAAACACCAGAGACAGCCAGGGAGGAGGAGGTAGGAACACCAGAGACAGCCAGGGAGGAGGAGGTAGAAACACCAGAGACAGCCAGGGAGGAGGAGGTAGGAACACCAGAGACAGTCAGAGAGGAGGAGGAGGTAGGAACACCAGAGACAGTCAGGGAGGAGGAGGTAGAAACACCAGAGACAGCCAGGGAGGAGGAGGTAGGAACACCAGAGACAGTCAGGGAGGAGGAGGTAGGAACACCAGAGACAGTCAGGGAGGAGGAGGTAGAAACACCAGAGACAGTCAGGGAGGAGGAGGTAGACACACCAGAGACAGTCAGGGAGGAGGAGGTAGAAACACCAGAGACAGCCAGGGAGGAGGAGGTAGAAACACCAGAGACAGCCAGGGAGGAGGAGGTAGGAACACCAGAGACAGTCAAGGAGGAGGAGGTAGACACACCAGAGACAGTCAGGGAGGAGGAGGTAGAAACACCAGAGACAGCCAGGGAGGAGGAGGTAGAAACACCAGAGACAGTCAGAGAGGAGGAGGTAGAAACACCAGAGACAGTCAGAGAGGAGGTAGAAACACCAGAGACAGTCAGGGAGGAGGAGGTAGAAACACCAGAGACAGTCAGGGAGGAGGAGGTAGAAACACCAGAGACAGCCAGGGAGGAGGAGGTAGAAACACCAGAGACAGTCAGGGAGGAGGAGGTAGGAACACCAGAGACAGTCAGGGAGGAGGAGGTAGGAACACCAGAGACAGTCAGAGAGGAGGAGGTAGGAACACCAGAGACAGTCAGGGAGGAGGAGGTAGAAACACCAGAGACAGTCAGGGAGGAGGAGGTAGAAACACCAGAGACAGTCAGGGAGGAGGAGGTAGAAACACCAGAGACAGTCAGAGAGGAGGAGGTAGAAACACCAGAGACAGTCAGGGAGGAGGAGGTAGACACACCAGAGACAGCCAGAGAGGAGGAGGTAGAAACACCAGAGACAGTCAGGGAGGAGGAGGTAGAAACACCAGAGACAGTCAGGGAGGAGGAGGTAGAAACACCAGAGACAGCCAGGGAGGAGGAGGTAGGAACACCAGGGACAGTCAGGGAGGAGGAGGTAGGAACACCAGGGACAGTCAGGGAGGAGGAGGTAGGAACACCAGAGACAGTCAGGGAGGAGGAGGTAGAAACACCAGAGACAGCCAGAGAGGAGGAGGTAGAAACACCAGAGACAGTCAGGGAGGAGGAGGTAGAAACACCAGAGACAGCCAGGGAGGAGGAGGTAGAAACACCAGAGACAGTCAGAGAGGAGGCGGTAGGAACACCAGAGACAGTCAGGGAGGAGGAGGTAGAAACACCAGAGACAGTCAGGGAGGAGGAGGTAGGAACACCAGAGACAGTCAGAGAGGAGGAGGTAGAAACACCAGAGACAGCCAGAGAGGAGGTAGGAACACCAGAGACAGCCAGGGAGGAGGAGGTAGGAACACCAGAGACAGTCAGGGAGGAGGAGGTAGAAACACCAGAGACAGCCAGAGAGGAGGAGGTAGAAACACCAGAGACAGTCAGGGAGGAGGAGGTAGAAACACCAGAGACAGCCAGGGAGGAGGAGGTAGAAACACCAGAGACAGTCAGAGAGGAGGCGGTAGGAACACCAGAGACAGTCAGGGAGGAGGAGGTAGAAACACCAGAGACAGTCAGGGAGGAGGAGGTAGGAACACCAGAGACAGTCAGAGAGGAGGAGGTAGAAACACCAGAGACAGCCAGAGAGGAGGTAGGAACACCAGAGACAGCCAGGGAGGAGGAGGTAGGAACACCAGAGACAGTCAGGGAGGAGGAGGTAGGAACACCAGGGACAGTCAGGGAGGAGGAGGTAGGAACACCAGGGACAGTCAGGGAGGAGGAGGTAGGAACACCAGAGACAGTCAGGGAGGAGGAGGTAGAAACACCAGAGACAGCCAGAGAGGAGGAGGTAGAAACACCAGAGACAGTCAGGGAGGAGGAGGTAGGAACACCAGAGACAGTCAGGGAGGAGGAGGTAGGAACACCAGAGACAGTCAGGGAGGAGGCGGTAGGAACACCAGAGACAGTCAGGGAGGAGGAGGTAGAAACACCAGAGACAGTCAGGGAGGAGGAGGTAGGAACACCAGAGACAGTCAGAGAGGAGGAGGTAGAAACACCAGAGACAGCCAGAGAGGAGGTAGGAACACCAGAGACAGCCAGGGAGGAGGAGGTAGGAACACCAGAGACAGTCAGGGAGGAGGAGGTAGGAACACCAGAGACAGTCAGGGAGGAGGAGGTAGGAACACCAGGGACAGTCAGGGAGGAGGAGGTAGAAACACCAGAGACAGTCAGGGAGGAGGAGGTAGGAACACCAGAGACAGTCAGGGAGGAGGAGGTAGGAACACCAGAGACAGTCAGGGAGGAGGAGGTAGGAACACCAGAGACAGTCAGGGAGGAGGAGGTAGAAACACCAGAGACAGTCAGGGAGGAGGAGGTAGAAACACCAGAGACAGCCAGGGAGGAGGAGGTAGAAACACCAGAGACAGTCAGGGAGGAGGAGGTAGGAACACCAGAGACAGTCAGGGAGGAGGAGGTAGGAACACCAGAGACAGTCAGGGAGGAGGAGGTAGGAACACCAGAGACAGTCAGGGAGGAGGAGGTAGAAACACCAGAGACAGTCAGGGAGGAGGAGGTAGAAACACCAGAGACAGCCAGGGAGGAGGAGGTAGAAACACCAGAGACAGTCAGGGAGGAGGAGGTAGGAACACCAGAGACAGCCAGGGAGGAGGAGGTAGAAACACCAGGGACAGCCAGGGAGGAGGAGGTAGACACACCAGAGACAGTCAGGGAGGAGGAGGTAGAAACACCAGAGACAGTCAGGGAGGAGGAGGTAGGAACACCAGAGACAGTCAGGGAGGAGGAGGTAGAAACACCCGAGACAGTCAGGGAGGAGGAGGTAGAAACGCGGGGGTGAGGTGTGGTCGGGGTACCTGCTCCTCCAGCTGCTCCTCCAGCAGGGTGATGACCTGGTCCTTGTCCTGCAGCGAGGCCTGGAGGTCCTGACAGCGTCTGAACAGCTGCAGCTCAGAAGCCCCGGACCCCCCCTCGGACACCCCCTCGGACCCCCCCTCTGAGGCCTGCAGCTTCTCCTCCATCCACTGCTCCTGAGACACGCACGCACGCACGCACGCACGCACACACACACACACACACACACACACACACACACACACACACACACACATACACACACACACACAAACACACACACACACACACACACACACACACAGGTAAGCACATGCATGAACGCACCCAAGCATCAATACACCCCCCCCCCCACACCCCCCCCCACACACGCACACACACACACACACACGCACACACACACACACACACACACACTCACACACACACACACACACACACGCTCATGCACTTACCTGCTGGTGGGCATTGAAGGCACGTTTCTCTGCCTCTATCACCTGTGTCTCCAGCTGCTGTATCTGTGCGTGGGTGTGTGAGTGTGAGTGTGTGTGTGTGTGTGTGTGTGTGTATGTGTGAGTGTGAGTGTGTGACGGGGAGAGAGAAAAAGAAGAGTTTAGACCTCCATCCTCAGTGCACTCTCTCCTCAAACATCAAACCCACATACAGCACATAATAATAATAATAATAATAATAATAATAATTATAATAATAATACATTAGACTTATACAGCGCTTTTCTTGACACTCAAAGTCGCTTTACAAACTGAAAAGACCGAGTAGTAATAATAAAAAGAAACAAAAGGTAAATAGAAGAAAGTATAGGGGCCTAATTAAGGTAGTGCTGGGGACACATGGGAAGGGGAGGGGGAGAGGGTTAACTGGTGAAGGCGATCTTGAAGAGGTGGGTTTTGAGGGCCTGTTTAAATGTTGGGAGGGTGCACGCACGCACGCACACACACACGTATACGCACACACACACACACACACACACACAGGTGGATGTGAAGGTGCACTGGTGTCAGGGTTCAGCAGATGGTTGGTGTTGCCTGTCCAGAGAGAGAGAGTGTGTGAAAGAGAGAGAGAAAGAGAAAGAGAGAGAGAGAGAGTGTGTGAAAGAGAGAGAGAAAGAGAAAGAGAGAGAGAGAGAGAGTGTGAAAGCTGTCAGGCCAGTGTTAAACCTCTAGCAGGGACACACCAGAGAGCAGCTCTGTCTCCACCTGCCACCTCACGGCTCTACTCCCGCTCACACACCACTTTAGGGGCGGCTGCGGCTCAGGAGGTAGAGCCGGTGTCTAAGGATCGCAAGGTCGGCGGTTCGATCGCCGGCTCCTCCTGACCACGTGTCGAGAGGTGTCCCTCGGCAAGACACTGAACCCCAAATTGCTCCCGATGAGCGGGCCGGCGCCTTGCATGGTGGCTTGGCCGCCATTGGTGTGTGAATGAGAGGCCGTCGTAAAGCGCTTTGGAATAAGACGCTTTGTGTCAGTCCATTTACCACTTTGTCACACTTACAATGCATGCACACACTACACACACACTACACACACACTACACACACACACACACACACACACACACACACACACACACAAGCAGGCATGCAGACACACACACACACACACACAGGCAGACAAACACACACACACACACACACACACACACAAGCAGGCATGCAGACACACACACACAGACACACACACACACACACAAGCAGGCATGCAGACACACACACACACACACACACAGCTTTGTGGGAATGGCAGAGTTTATGAGAAGCATTCCTCTCAAATTCCTCAGCTCAAAGCTGCGGAAGTGGCAGGGAAACCAGCGTCTCGGACATGCTAGTACGCTAGGCTAGCTCTCTGAAGGACGAGCCTGGAGACACTGAATCTCCAGCCCCATTCCCAGCCTCATCCCTCCAGCCCCATCCCCAGCCCTCCAGCCCCAGCCCCATCCCTCCAGCCCCATCCCTCCAGCCCCATCCCCATCCCCAGCCCCATCCCTCCAGCCCCATCCCTCCAGCCCCATCCCTCCAGCCCCATCCCCAGCCCCATCCCTCCAGCCCCATCCCTCCAGCCCCATCCCCATCCCTCCAGCCCCATCCCCAGCCCTCCAGCCCCATCCCCAGCCCTCCAGCCCCAGCCCCAGCCCTCCAGCCCCATCCCTCCAGCCCCATCCCTCCAGCCCCATCCCTCCAGCCCCAGCCCCATCCCTCCAGCCCCATCCCTCCAGCCCCATCCCTCCAGCCCCATCCCTCCAGCCCCAGCCCTCCAGCCCCATCCCTCCAGCCCCATCCCTCCAGCCCCATCCCTCCAGCCCCATCCCTCCAGCCCCATCCCTCCAGCCCCATCCCCAGCCCCATCCCTCCAGCCCCATCCCTCCAGCCCCATACCCATCCCTCCAGCCCCATCCCCAGCCCCATCCCTCCAGCCCCATCCCTCCAGCCCCATCCCCATCCCTCCAGCCCCATCCCTCCAGCCCCATCCCTCCAGCCCCAGCCCCATCCCTCCAGCCCCAGCCCCATCCCTCCAGCCCCATTGCCATCCCTCCAGCCCCATCCCCAGCCCTCCAGCCCCATCCCCAGCCCTCCAGGCCTCCAGCCCTCCATGACCAGCTCCATCCAGGAGTAGCTGCAACCAGTTACACACAGTTTTCACTGCAGGACCATTTCTGGACAATACTGAATGCAGTAAGGTCTTTATGTGGACACAGTCCACGTTCATGTGTGTGTGTGTGTGTGTGTGTTTTATACATGTAACCATGGGCGTAGGGAACAGAAAGGTACATTTCAGTAGACCTTAAAGACCAGTGAAATCTTTTAAAAGGGCTGAATGAGACGCGGTGGCACACACACACACACACACACACACACACACACACACACACACAGAACATCCTGTTAGAACCAGTCAGTTCCAGTCAGGCTTCAAACACTACACACACTACACACACACTACACACACACTACACACAGTACACAGCAGGAGTACGCTCATACACTACACACATACAATACACACATACACTACACACATACACTCATACACACATACATACACATACACTACACACATACACTCATACGTACATACATACACATACACACATACACATATACACACACATGCTCACATACGTACTCATACACTACACGCATACACATATACACACATACACACAAACACACATACCTACACACATACAGATAAATACAGATATACACACATAGTACATACATACTGTACATACAGACAGACAGACAGACACACACACACACACACACACACGCGCCACATCTTTTCAGAATGGATTCTCTAGAGCCCAGGGTCCTCCACAGATGACAAACCACAGCTTTCTCTCTCAGCTCAGATATAGAACCAGGCAGAGAATAGAACTGTAATTACAAGGCTGGAG
>NC_137674.1:17184105-17209105 GCF_963989245.1 Nansenia antarctica
CTCACAGTTCTACATTACTGTGGACATAAACCATATGAGATTTATTATAATAGTCATAGGGGTTATAGATATATTATCGTCATGCACTCCATACAGGCACAGACAGTCAAAGAAATCCCCCCACTATTCATGAAATGGATGCTTCACATGGATTCACAATTGTCTGGATAACTGCTAGTTGTATCCTGTCTCATTAGTCGCTTATGTCCTGTACTATTGTCACTTTTTTGTCTTGACTTATCTTGCCTATTGCCTCATTGGTTTGTGCTGCAAGGTCAGGAACAGAAACCTAAGAATTTGACTCTCTCACACTCGTACAATGTGACGTAACAAGAAAACTTGAAACTTGATCAGAAAAGTCAGCAAGAGAGACAAAGCCAGAAAGAGCAGCTCGTCCAACCGTCCTTCCACACGTAGCATATGTTCAGCAGACGCTCCAGATACGACCTGACTGACATTAATGCCGATGGGAGTTAATTTAGGATCAGGCTCCATCCAGGGCTGCTAGGCCGAGGGGAGGGTGATCTAGCTGAGGCACTGAGGGTGGAAACCGCAGATGTTACCACATCCTTGTTCTATTACAGCTGAGGGATTGTGGTCCGACTCTACTTTTTGGACCCGATAAGCTGTGAAGTGGTCGCGAGAAATGATGAGACACTCGCGGCTCCTAATTGTCTTTCCTCTAATTCCTCTCATCTTCCTTCCTCGCGTCCTTCTAGCAGCATTGGAGAAGGCCCCCCTCTAGGCCCCCCCCCCTTAAATATTGGCCTCCAATGCATTTCTGAGAAGGAAGTTCCAGGGATGTCAGGAATATGGGGAGAAAAAACGATTTGGATGCAACCACTGACTGCTTTGAGCCATAATGGAGGAGTCTCGGTCTCGGGGTATGCTTCGTGAAGGGGTTTGTGGAAGCAGAGGTCACCAACCTTCTCAGCTGTCAGCTCGCGGATCTTGATGATTTGCACCCGGAACTTCACCAGCAAGGCCTCCAGGACGAAGCACTTCTCCTTCCAGTCCTCCTGGCCCATGGCGTCCTCCCCCTCTGCCATGGTCCCTGGCCCCTCCAGCATATGAGGAGGAAATCACTGAGAGAAATCGTGACGTTAGAATTATAAGTCAAAATTGAGTTTCTCACAAAACATAATGGAATGTAAAAACATTGACGCTCAATATCTCTGAACCACCCTAAACGGAGATAGAACCTTATAATTCTAAGCTCACGAAATGGAAACAAACGATAAACAGTAAATGGACTGACTTATATAGCGCCTTATTCCAAAGCGCTTTACAACGACCTCTCATTCACCCATTCACATACACGTTCACACATCAACGGCGGCAAGCTACCATGCAAGGCGCCGGCCCCGCTCACTGGGAGCAATTTGGGGGTTCAGTGTCTTGCCCAAGGACACTTCGACATGGGGCCAGCCGGGGCTCAAACCGCCGATCTGCCGACCTTGCGATCATTAGATGACGGCTCTACCTCCTGAACCACAGCCGCCCCATGGTACTGTATAAAGCACAGACATCTCTACTAGTCTCTACTAGTCTTGTGAGTAACACTCAGTAACACTATATACTGTATAACACTCAGTACACTATGTGTAACATACACGATAGCATAGTATAGCATAGTAGTGAATCCTGAATGAGAGAGACAGACAGACAGACTAACACTGAGAGACAGAGAAGCTGTTGTTGTGCTACCAGCGATGCTGAAAGTGTTCCAGGGCTGGGCTGGGCTGGACTGGGCATTACTGCTAGCCAAACAGAACAAACTGCTCCCAAACACACCTCTACTACCAGCAACAGCACTCCATTAAGTTTTCCGTTGTGAGAATGACTATCATGGGAAACATGTGTTGTTAACAAGACGAACAAGAGAGAAGGATAATTAGGATAGGAGAGAGGGAGAGAGAGAGACAGAGAGAGAGAAACAGAGAGAGCGAGAGAGACAGAGAGAGACAGAGACAGAGACACAGAGAGAGAGAGACAGAGAGAGTGAGAGACAGAGAGAGACAGAGACAGAGAGACAGAGAGAGTGAGAGAGAGAGAGAGAGACAGAGACAGAGAGACAGAGAGAGAGAGAGACAGAGAGAGAAAGACATAGAGAGACAGACACAGAGAGAGAAAGACATAGAGAGACATAGAGAGACAGAGAGAGAGAGAGAGAGAGACAGTAAAGTAACTTTTATACAGTAATAACCTCTCATTACTTCCTTGGCCTCCACACAGAGGGAGTGCAAACATGTGTGGGGGACAATTAACTACTTTCCACAGGCGGTTCATGATGGCTCTCTGCTGTGGTAAACAATGACTAAGACCAGGGCTTACAAGTCTCAAAGAAAACAACAACCTCATCAGTTCCAGAAAGGGAATAGAATGAACATAACATCTCGATATGGACGACATTATATGACTTCTATGATCTGGGCTACACTCTCCTCATCCGTGGCCTTCCAGGACATCAGAATCTAGCTGCTCTCTCAGGCACACAAGAACCATCCCTGACCTCTGCCTGGCTCCTAGCTAATACTGCTGATGACCTCATTCTCCCAAAGAGTTCCTGATAATGTCCTATGATTGGTTTATCTCTCCCATCACTCTCTCCTTCCTTTGTAAGCCTCATCTCTCTCACTTTCTGGCCCCTTCTCTCTCTCTCTCTCTCTCTCTCTCTCTCTCTCTCTCTCTCTCTCTCTCTCTCTCTCTCTCTCTCTCTCTCTATCTCTCTCTCTCTCTCTCCCTCACTTCCTTCACTCATTCCACAGCATATGTGATGAGGTGATGTGAGGAGTGGAGGACATCAAAGGACAGTTGACCCTTGATCCCAGAGATCTACTGGCTTCCTTTGAGAGGGGCCAGACCAGGGCAAAGGCCAGGGTGTGTTGTATGAGTGTGTCAGTGCTAGTGTAGTATGGGAGCTCTCCTGTGCTGATAGAGCAATGATGTCAGTGGCATTAGTGCTATGTACATACATTTGTTTACAATTTACAATAAGATCTGTAGGCGAGAACGCGCCCTCATTCAAAAAGTAGGCCTAATTAAGGAAGGCCAAGATTAATTTGCTTAAACTCTGTAAATGTATAATACTACATTAAATGAAGTGTTTCTTGGGTAGGCTATACAGTATATTATTGGGTCTCATAAAGTCAACTCTTAGATCAAATTGACAAATTGATAAATACTTTTTTATTTTTATTGCAAAACACATTTCTTTAGGCTATTTAAATCAGGATAACAAAACAACAAGATGATGTGAACCCCAGACATCAATGTGTATCTCACCCATGAATCACACACTGACAAAACATACTATAGAAATATAAAAACACATTAAAGAGCACTTCAGAGGAGTACACATCAAATACAACATAATTGATGTCATTTAGAACTATTTCTCCATCTCTCTCCTAAAAGAAAAAGGGGCATCATTAATATTCCTGGTTGTAAATAGACTTACCCTGCAGATGGTTGACGATGGACAGGCGATGAGAGGAACCTTACTCCATTTCAGTTATACCGTCCATATTGCCCCTGTTATTACACTACTCGTGGAATAAAATCGAGGAATTTTTCCAAAAGTGTTCATGTGAGCTCCAGGAAAGTTGAAAGCCTGAAAGGGGTTGAGAGAAGGTCGGCTGGAGGGCGTGTCTTCTCAGCTGGTCCAATCCACTGGACGAGGGGCGTGGCTATGTAAATCAAAGTCTTGGGGAAAAAAGCACGTCGATTGACAACATTTTCAACGAATCGACAGCCGATATTTTGTTCTTCAAACAATTCTGTCCAATCGGGGTGTCCCGTTAGGGCGGGATGTTAGATATACCGGAATTGACGTTTCACACGTGTAGCATGGTCTGTTGCTAGCTGACACAGTTCAAGAAAAGTGTGATATCAGGGTTTTATTGGGATTGTGCATGTTTATCACAAAGTCCGCACCTTCCTTCCAAAAACGTGAAGTCACTCAAATCTAGGTAAGTAAGGTTTTCATCAATGAACTACTTCATTCCCGATGGGCGAGAGCAAGGTACAGTGTCAGTGAGAGGTTTCGGGGGGCTCCAGTGAGAGGTTTCGGGGGGCTCCTGGGCATCATTGACAGACTTTCTGCCCTCCGGTCCGGGCAGGGTGAACCATGGTGGTAAAGAAGAAGACTGTGAAGGTGGAAGCTGTGGTCCTAGACAGTGACAAACTTCAAGAGTTGAGAGGTGAGCTGATGAAATTGGTGTGTTGCTGCTGGATTACTTGGGAGGTGTTGTTTTGCTTCTATTGATTCCTCTCTGTGTGTGTGTGTGTGTGTGTGTGTGTGTGTGTGTGTGTGTGTGTGTGTGTGTCTGTGTGTCTGTGTCTGTGTCTGTGTCTGTGTGTGTGTGTGTGTATGTCTGTGTCTGTGTGTGTGTGTGTGTGTGTGTCTGTGTGTGTGTCTGTGTGTGTGTCTGTGTCTGTGTCTGTGTCTGTGTGTGTGTGTGTGTGTGTGTCTGTCTGTGTCTGTGTGTGTGTGTGTGTCTGTGTGTCTGTCTGTGTGTCTGTGTGTGTGTGTGTGTGTGTGTCTGTATGTCTGTGTCTGTGTCTGTGTGTGTGTGTGTGTGTGTCTGTGGGTGTGTGTGTGTCTGTGTGTCTGTCTGTGTCTGTGTGTGTGTGTGTGTGTGTCTGTGTGTGTGTCTGTGTCTGTGTGTGTGTGTGTGCGCGCGCCCGCGTGTGCTTGTGTCTCAGCCTTGCTCTCTGCAGAAGGAGGAGAAGGTGAGATCAGACAGCTTGCTCAGACCTTGCAGAACTGTCTGGCGCTGACTGACCCGGTGCAACAGATCCAGCTGGTCAAGAGGGTGAGTGTGGACTCACTGTGACGGTGTTTGTGTTGATAGTGATGACTAGCCATGTTTGAGGAGGTACCTGTGATGTTAGTGATGACTAGCTATGTTTGAGGGAGTACCTGTGATGTTAGTGATGACTGACTGTGTTTGAGGGAGTACCTGTACTGCTCTGTGGGTAGGCTGATGGTGTTGCCGTCCTCCTGGCTGTGTGACTGAGCTGTGTGTTTCTCTCCAGGTGGGGGTCCTGTTAGAGGGGCTGACTGAACCAGAGTGCCACGGGGCTCTCCTGCAGACCTGCCTCCACACCCTGGCCCTCGTCTACACCACGCTGCAGGCCAAGAACCCGCTACGCAGGGCCAGCGCGAGGTGCTCCTCCCTCCCTCCCTCCCTGTCTCTCAACCACGACCTTACTCTCCACCAACACCTCATTTAGCAAACGTGCATGTGTACAAAAGAAATATGCGAAAACGTCCGTACACTAGACTAGGGCTGCAACGATTAGTCGACTAGTCACGACGACGTCGACTACCAAAATCGTCGCCGACATATTTGGTAATCGCCGTAGTCGCATGTTTTTTTGGAGCTGAATTATTTTATTTTATTTTTTTTTATTTTTTTTCCTAGCACCAGGGGAGCCCCCCCTCCCAAATTTCGTTGTTTGGTACCTGTACTATATCAATGACAATAAAGACCATTCATTTCATTCGATAAGCATTCGTTTTTCTTCCCTGAAGCTGCCACTGGCTAGCGTCTCCCAGTGTCTTTGATGTACATGCGCAGTGTCGGTCATCCGGGGCACACGTGACTTCCCCGGAAAAACAAACAGAGAAATGTCTTCCTGTCCTCGTACCTCTAAAGTGTGGGAGCATTTCAACCACAACGTTGAAAAAAAGAATGTAAAATGTAAAATTTGCAAAGCTGAACTCGCTTATCATGGCAGCACGTCTATGATGCGCGAGCATCTAAAAAGGAAGCACGTTGTGGCAGATGACGAGGAAGAAGATGGCTCGTCTCGGTAAGCTAGTTAGCTTGTTATTGGCTAACGATATCGTTACGTTAAAAGCCTTCTTACATTATTTTACGTTATGTGCTGTAACGTTGTCATCAAAGCGATACTTATCAAATAGCAAAAAATGTTGTCTTAATGTTACAGTGCTAAGAAGGCACGTTCTACTATGAGATGAGTGAAGCAAAGCAAAACTTTTGTACTCTGTACAAGTATTTATTTTTGTTTTTGTATTCTTTTGGTTGCCTAGTGCCTAGCCTACCTCATTTTACTCAGCAGTTTGCACTCTCTACTACTCTTTACATTACATTACATGCAAGTGATGCCAGAAATAAATCTGCAAAGTGTGGTGATTCACATTAAGAGACATTCACCAAGAAGGGTTTGTACCTTTAAGAGTGGGGGTTAAAGGGGCAAGGGTTTCCGGTTCCGGAGGGAGTTATTGTGGTTGTCACTGAGAGTGTATGTTAGCATGTAGCAGAAGTGAGTGAAGTAAACATCCTCGACTCCAACCTACGTCTGTCGTCTCTTTGTTGCACTTCCCACATTGGTGACCCTGACGAAAGCGAACGAGATGTCTGTCAACGAGAACGCCGGTAACGCCGCCGCGTTGCCCATAGCGCCCGCACCGGACTATGCTAACATATACGCTGCAACCGTCAAGCTGCCCGACTTTTGGCAGCAGAACCCACGGCCGTGGTTTCACCACATAGAAGCCCAATTCCGGCTGAGAGGGATAACGCAGGATGGGACTAAATATTTCCATGTGGTGTCTGCGTTAGATGCCTCGACAACGGCACGCGCGATGATGCTGTTAGAGGATCCACCGGCTGTCGGCATGTACGGTGCATTGAAGACATTCCTGCTGAAACTTTATGAGCTGTCAGAATTAGAGAAAGCAGACCGCCTGCTGTCACTCAATGGCCTCGGCGACGGCAAACCGTCGGAGTTGATGGAGAGAATGTTGTCTGTGCTGGGATCAGCTGATCCCTCGTTCTTGTTTACACACATTTTCCTGCGGCAGCTCCCGGCGCCTGTGCGCACAGCACTGGCCAGTTCCCCCCTCTCCTCCACCAAGGATTATCGTTCTCTGGCTGCGGAGGCCGACAGGGTGTACCTCGCTAACCGGCAGCAGTTTATCCATGCGCTGCTGCCCCACCCAGACCACTTGACCCCACCTCCACCCCTGGAGGACTATACAGACACCGCGGCCGCGGTGACGGCCCGCCGCCAAGCCGACGACGGGCTCTGTTACTACCATGCAAGGTTTGGGTCCAAGGCCAAGCAGTGTCGCAAGCCATGCAGTTTCAGGGTACAGGGAAACGCCAGGGCCGGCGCTCATTAGCGGCTATGGGCGCCGGCCGTGACTGCAAGCTGTTGTTCGTCGCCGACTCCTTATCTGGCCGGCGGTTGCTGGTCGACTCAGGCGCTCAACGCAGCATCCTGCCAGCGCAGGCAGTGGACACCATGGCCGGCGGACACGGCCCCCAGATGGACGCCGCTAATGGCACACCCATACGAACATTTGGCATCAGGTATGTGGAAGTGTGTTTTGGCGGGCGCCGTTTCGGCTGGGACTTTGTTATGGCTGCTGTATCCACGCCACTTCTGGGCGCGGACTTCCTCTGTGCTTTTAACCTGCTGGTGGATATTAAGAACTGTCGCCTGATCGATGCCCTCTCTTTTGCTTCGTACCCCTGTACGCTGGGGGGGGCGGGAGCGCTTTGCCTGGCAAACACGCTGGCCACCGGGGATCCATATCAACGCCTGCTCGCCGGTTTCCCTGACCTCACTACACCCACGTTCTCAGCGGAGGTGGCTAAGCACGGCGTAGAGCACCATATCACCACCGTGGGCCCCCCAGTCTATGCCCGGGCCCGACGCCTCGACGCGGCCAAGCTTGCAATCGCCAGAGGGGAGTTTTCGACCATGGAGCGACTCGGCATCGTGCGCCGCTCAAAGAGCCCGTGGGCTTCCCCCCTACATATGGTGACTAAGGCCGACGGGGGTTGGCGCCCCTGCGGCGATTTCCGTCGCCTGAATAACGCCACAACCCCCGACCGGTACCCCGTTCCACACATACAGGACTTCTCTGCCCACCTGGCGGGGGCCGTCATTTTTTCCAAGGTGGACCTGGTGCGCGGGTACCACCAGGTGCCGGTCCATCCGCAGGATGTGCCAAAGACGGCTGTCATCACACCCTTTGGACTTTTCGAGTTTCTGCGAATGCCTTTTGGCCTCAAAGGGGCGGCGCAGACGTTTCAGCGCCTGATGGACTCTGTGCTCCGAGACATGCCATTCATGTTTGTTTACCTGGATGACATTCTGGTGGCCAGCGCGTCCATGGAGGAGCACATGACACATCTCCGGCAGTTGTTTGAGCGGCTCAGGGCCCACGGCCTCATTGTAAACCCAGCCAAGTGCCAGTTCGGGCAGTCATCCATCACCTTCCTCGGACACCATGTCGCTCCGCAGGGAGCCGCCCCTCTTCCCGCCAGAGTGGAGGCCATCACCAGTTTCCCCCGTCCCCGCACGATACAGTCTCTACAAGAGTTCCTGGGCATGGTGAATTTTTACAACCGTTTTATTCCCCATGCCGCCCACCTCATGCGTCCCTTGTACGAGACCCTGCGGGGAAAAGGGCCCAAGGACGTGTTGGACTGGTCCCCGGAGATGGACAAGGCTTTCGGGGCTGCTAAGAACGCGCTGGCTAACGCTGCTCTACTGGCGCACCCGTCTCCCACAGCCCCGGTCGCCCTCACGACGGACGCCTCTGACTATGCAGTGGGGGCGGTGTGCGAGCAGTGGGTGAACGGGGCTTGGCAGCCGCTGGCCTTCTTCAGCAAACAGCTCCGCGACAACGAGCGCAAGTACAGCACCTTTGACAGGGAACTGCTGGGTCTTTTCCTGGCCACCAGACACTTTAGATTCCTGTTAGAGGGCCGCCAGTTCACCGCCTTCGTGGACCACAAGCCACTGACATTCTCCATGGCCAAGACCTCGGAGCCATGGTCTGGGCGTCAGCAGCGTCAGCTCTCGGTGATCTCCGAGTTCACCACGGACATCCAGCACTTGGCGGGCAAGGACAACTTCGTCGCCGACTGCCTCTCACGGGCGGTCGTCGGGTCTGTTCACTTAGGACTCGACTATGCCGCCATGGCGGCGGACCAAGCCGCAGACTCTGACATTCAGGCCTACCGGGTCGCTCCTACTGCACTGCAGCTGGAGGACGTGGTGTTCGACGCGGCCAAAGCCACTCTCCTCTGCGACGTCTCCACCGGCCAACCACGTCCTATGGTGCCGGCTGCCTGGCGGCGCAGGGTTTTCAACACCATCCACGGCCTTTCCCACCCGGGGGTGAAAGCCTCGGCTAAATTGGTGGGGATTAAGTTTGTTTGGCCTGGCCTCCGGAGGGACGTTAGAACCTGGGCTGGCTCGTGTGTGGCATGTCAGCGCGCTAAGGTGCACCGCCATACCAAAGCCCCTTTGGCACCGTTTGTGGTGCCAGAGAGGCGTTTTGACCACGTGCATGTGGACCTGGTAGGCCCCCTGCCCCCGTCTCACGGATATACCTACCTCCTCACCATGGTGGACCGGACCACCAGGTGGCCAGAAGCTGTTCCCCTGGCCTCTACTACGGCAGCGGAGGTGGCCCGGGCGTTCATTGGGTGCTGGGTGGCCCGCTTTGGCACACCAGGTGACATCACGAGCGACAGGGGCCCCCAGTTCACCTCGGAGCTCTGGACTACGGTTGCTGAGCACCTGGGGGTGAAGATCCACCGCACTACGGCGTACCACCCGCAGGGCAATGGACTTTGTGAGCGGTTCCATCGGGACATGAAGGCCGCTCTTCGGGCCAGCCTGATGGACAGTGGCTGGGTGGACCGCCTCCCGTGGGTCATGCTCGGTCTTCGCTCTGCCCCCAAAGAGGATCTCCAGGCCTCGTCCGCCGAGCTGGTGTATGGCCAGCCACTGCGGGTTCCTGGGGAGTTTCTTCCAGAGGCTGCAGCTCCCTGGTCGGCCGCCTCTCATAGAACTGTGTTCCGGGGCATTGTGAATGACCTCGTCCCCATTCCGACATCACGTCACTGCCTCCCCCAGTCCTACGTCCCCAGGGACCTGCCATTGGCTAAGTACGTTTTCATCCGACACGACAGCCATCGGGCTCCACTGCGGCCCCCCTACGACGGGCCCTTCCGTGTCCTGGAGGCGGGCGCTAAGCACTTTGTGGTGGACATGGGGGGCAGGTCAGAGCGGGTCGCTATAGACCGTCTCAAGCCTGCTCACTTGAACATTGACGAGCCAGTTCAGTTGGCCCTACCCCCGCGGCGGGGGCGGCCCCCTACCCCAACCTCTGTCCCAGCTCCAGTTCCAGTTCCAGTTCCAGTTCCAGCTCCAGTTCCAGTTCTCACCCTTAATCCCCCTCCTGCAAAGCGCAGCCGTTTCGGCCGCTTGATCCGCCCCCCGCCACGTTAACTGTAGTACTGTTCAGGGATTGCCTGTTCAGTTGGACTTTTAATGGTTATCTTGGTTTTTTGTACCTTCTGGGTTGGTGAATTCTGGGGGGGCCTGTGTGGTGATTCACATTAAGAGACATTCACCAAGAAGGGTTTGTACCTTTAAGAGTGGGGGTTAAAGGGGCAAGGGTTTCCGGTTCCGGAGGGAGTTATTGTGGTTGTCACTGAGAGTGTATGTTAGCATGTAGCAGAAGTGAGTGAAGTAAACATCCTCGACTCCAACCTACGTCTGTCGTCTCTTTGTTGCACTTCCCACAAAAGTTCATTAAAATATCTATTTTTGAGTGAACAATCATTTTAATTGTCTTTATTTTTAGTTAGCACATGCCTACAACAACAACTAACAACTTCAAGCTAAATTTAGAAGCTGATTTAGAAGATGATAGCTAAATAAGAGCGATTGAGTAATTGTGCGATAAGCAGTAATTTATGATCCGATTAGTCGACTAATCGTGAAAATAATCGGTGACTAGTCGACTATGAAAATAATCGTTTGTGGCAGCCCTACACTAGACCAGTGTTTCTCAACCCTCTCCTCGGGGCGCTGGGGGGGGGGGGGGGGGGGTTGACCTTTGACCTGGCATCTTCACACTGGCAAACACGTTGGTCCAACAGGCCAGCATTTAATACATTATTATTATTATTTTATTTTTTTCACCCAATTTGGTATCCAATTGAACCCAACCTAGCATCCAATTATCCCCTGCCTATTGCGTAGGATCCGCCGCACGACCCCGTGGCCGGCAGCCCCAGAGGAGGCCGCCAGGCAGACTAGCTGACTGGCTCCTCGAGCCCAGCACCGTTTTTCCGGCACCCCGGGGGCGCTGTTGCGCGACGGATCCTTGTCCGGAAATATTCCTATACCGCCCTCTGGAGCGGCCGCTCAATATGCCGCTCCCTGTGTGTGCCCCGGCCATATCCGGGTCTGGCGAGTTGGGATTCGATCCCAGTCCCCGGTGGGCAGCTTGCACTAGTGGCTAGTGCTTAGACCGCTACACCACCGCGGGGCACTCATTTAATACATTCTAATAAACAAGTGACAATATAATAAGTGATAATAACCTTCCGAGGGGAATCAGCTCCATGGCTCTGTCGCTTTGAAATATCACAAAATAACCGCGCTGAATCCATCCAGCCGTATGTGATATGTACAGCACAGCTGCGGGCGACTCAACCATTTAGTTTCATGTGAAATGTGAGTGGCTGGCTGGCTCACCAAGCAGTCTGTTGGGATATTTTGGGTGGACATTTCCAAACTAATCAATGGCTGCACCTTCTACCACAGAAGTGTGGTTTCAAACGTGACACAGATGTGTTGTTTCAGTTACCGGTAGTCTACACATTGAGAAGGGGAGGGAGGAGGAGGAGGAGGAGGAGGAGGAGGACAATTCATATTTTTAGAATGGACCTATCGCTAAGCCACGCCCCAAAATAGAAATTGTCCAATCATATCACAGCAAAAGTCACTACAGGCAGAAATCTCAGACAAACAACTCGCTAATATTTGAGCGAGCGTTGTTTGTTTGTCAGTTTTCAAAGGGGGCATGGCTTAGCGATAGGTCTATTGTCATGGCAATTCCCCTTGTAGATACGAGGCGAAAAAGCCGCCTAGGGTAACTTGAACTAATGAAGTGACACCCTGATGTGACACACACCCACACTCACAACCTCTGTCTCTTCCGTTGGTCTTGTGCAGTGCGCTGAGCTCAGTGCCGGACTGGCTGCAGGAGAGGACTGTGGGCTGTCTGTCTGTGTGCCTGTCTGACTGTCTGTCCGCCGTGGGCCCGGAGCGGTACCAGCACCTCATAGGCTCCATCACCGCCTGCCTGGACGGGTTCCCCCTCGGTGCGTACGGGACCTCCCGCTGTCCTCATCCACCTCTCCTGCTTTAGGCTGGGGCCCTTGTTGAGGCTTGTGTGTACTGTTTTGTGTGTACTGTGGCTTGTGTGGACTGTTCCTGCATTCTGAACTTTAGGTGCTTTCTAGTAGTCTCTCCTCCCTCTCTTCCCTCTCTTCCTCTCTTACCTCTCCTCTCTTCCCTCTCCTCTCTTCCCTCTCCTCTCTCTCCTCTTTTCCCTCTCCTCCTCTCTTACCTCTCCTCTCTTCCCTCTTCTCTTTTCCCTCTCCTCTCTTCCCTCTCCTCTCTTCTCTCTCCTCTCTTCCCTCTCCTCCTCTTTTCCCTCTCCTCCTCTCTTACCTCTCCTCTCTTCCCTCTCCTCCTCTCTTCCCTCTCCTCCTCTCTTCCCTCTCCTCTCTTCCCTCTCCTCCTCTCTTCCCTCTCCTCCTCTTTTCCCTCTCCTCTCTTCCCTCTCCTCCTCTCTTCCCTCTCCTCCTCTCTTCCCTCTCCTCTCTTCCCTCTCCTCCTCTCTTCCCTCTCCTCCTCTTTTCCCTCTCCTCTCTTCCCTCTCCTCCTCTCTTCCCTCTCCTCTCTTCCCTCTCCTCTCTTCCCTCTCCTCCTCTCTCTCTTCCCTCTCCTCCTCTCTTCCCTCTCCCCTCTTCCCTCTCCTCTCTTCCCTCTCCTCCTCTCTTCCCTCTCCTCTCTTCCCTCTCCTCCTCTCTTCCCTCTCCTCTCTTCCCTCTCCTCTCTTCCCTCTCCTCCTCTCTTTCCTCTCCTCTCTTCCCTCTCCTCCTCTCTTTCCTCTCCTCCTCTCTTCCCCCTCCTCTCTTCCCTCTCCTCTCTTCCCTCCTCTCTTCCCTCTCCTCCTCTCTTTCCTCTCCTCCTCTCTTCCCTCTCCTCTCTTCCCTCTCCTCCTCTCTTCTCTCTCTTCCCTCTCCTCTCTTCTCTCTCCTCCTCTCTTCCCTCTCCTCTCTTCCCTCTCCTCCTCTCTTCCCTCTCCTCTCTTCTCTCTCCTCCTCTCTTCCCTCTCCTCCTCTCTTCCCTCTCCTCTCTTCTCTCCTCCTCTCTTCCCTCTCCTCCTCTCTTCCCTCTCCTCTCTTCTCTCTCCTCCTCTCTTCCCTCTCCTCTCTTCCCTCTCCTCCCCTCTCCTCTCTTCCCTCTCCTCCTCTCTCCCCTCTCTATATAAAGCATCATTAGAACACTCACATGACAAATGACTGATTCAATCATCCCCGCTGTACCTCACGGCTCTGTTCTCTTCACTTCCAGGAGAGAGGTGTATACAGCGTTTGCTACCAGAGGGTGAGTCTCTTTTCAGGTTTTAATCAGGCCCTCCTGTCAGGGCTGTAGGGGGTGGTCTTTTCACGTTTTATCCAGGCCCCCCTGTCCTGTCAGGGCTGTAGGGGTGGTGTTTTCAGGTTTTAACCAGGCCCTCCTGTCAGGGCTATAGGGGTGGTCTTTTTGCTCTGCTCACAACTAATATAATGTAACTGAATTGTCTTGTTTTAAAGGCGGAGCATTTGACTCTGCTCTTTTTTTGTTTCCTCCAGTGCTCCAGTTCCTCCACAAGGCCTTGGATGAGTACATGCAGATGAACAGGTGAGGAAGCCAACCTGAGGGTCTCTTCAGGTGGATTGTGTTCTCTGAGCACGTATATAACAGTAGTTATATATAGGGATGCTCCGATTTATCGGCCACCGATTTAAATCGGCCGATTTCACTCCAAATGACTCGATCGGTGATCGGCAAAAATGGCCGATCGCAAAAACCGTTTTTTTTTTTTTTTTTTTTTTTTCCTTTTTTCCTGGGGAAGACAGATAACTGAACAGAAAACATAGGAGGACGTAACAGTATGTAAACCATGAAGGCCACGTTTATGATGTCTTTTATACAGCCATATCACTGACTTGGGCTTCAGGCCCTAACTGGGTGATAGGCCAGACTTTTACTATGCCATAAAAATGGGTCTGCGTTTGCTTGGTGCCTAATGGATCAAAACTTTTGTCTAAAAAGCAAAAAATATGTAGGCTATCCAGTCAGTAGGCCTACAGTTATGTATTTAAAAAAAAATCGGTATCGGTATCGGTTGATCTTGAGGGGAAAAATCGGTGATCGGTATCGGCCCCAAAAATCCAGATCGGAGCATCCCTAGTTATATACGACCATCTAAAACCCTTGGTGCAGGATCTGTAAAGTGGGCTAGAATAACTAAATGTCGCCATCTGCCCAGATGCTTCATTGAGAGACTTTACAATGAGTTGTGAGAGACCATTCTGTGTGATGTTGTTCAGTGTAACACTCCTGTCAAACCCAATCCATCATAATGCACTCAATGATTTAACACTGACGCTACCTGAATACTACCTGACGACCTGAACACTACCTGACGACCTGAACACTACCTGAACACTACCTGACTACTACCTGACTACCTGAACACGACCTGGACACTACCTGACGACCTGAACACTACCTGAACACTACCTGAACACTACCTGAACACTACCTGACTACTACCTGACTACCTGAATACTACCTGAACACAACCTGACTACTACCTGACTACCTGAACACTAGCTGAACACTACCTGAACACTAGCTGAACACTACCTGAACACTACCTGAATAATACCTGAACACTACCTGAACACTAGCTGAACACTACCTGACTACCTGAACACTACCTGAATACTACCTGACTACCTGAATACTACCTGAATGCTACCTGACTACCTGAACACTACCTGAATACTACCTGAATACTACCTGAACACTACCTGAATACTACCTGAACACTACCTGACTACTACCTGAACACTACCTGAATACTACCTGAACACTACCTGAATACTACCTGAATACTACCTGAACACTACCTGAACACTACCTGAACACTACCTGAACACTACCTGAACACTACCTGAATACTACCTGAATACTACCTGACTACCTGAATACTACCTGAATACTACCTGAACACTACCTGAATACTACCTGAACACTACCTGAATACTACCTGAACACTACCCGAATACTACCTGAACACTACCTGAACACTATCTGAACACTACCTGAATACTACCTGACTACTACCTGAACACTACCTGAATACTACCTGAATACTACCTGAACACTACCTGAATACTACCTGAACACTACCTGACTATTACCTGAACACTACCTGAACACTACCTGAACACTACCTGAACACTACCTGAATACTACCTGACTACTACCTGAACACTACCTGAATACTACCTGACTACTACCTGAACACTACCTGAACACTACCTGAATACTACCTGAATACTACCTGAACACTACCTGAACACTACCTGAACACTACCTGAACACTACCTGAATACTACCTGAACACTACCTGAACACTACCTGAATACTACCTGAACACTACCTGAATACTACCTGAACACTACCTGAATACTACCTGAATACTACCTGAATACTACCTGAACACTACCTGACTACTACCTGAATACTACCTGAATACTACCTGAATACTACCTGAATACTACCTGAACACTACCTGAATACTACCTGAATACTACCTGAACACTACCTGAACACTACCTGAATACTACCTGAACACTACCTGAACACTACCTGAATACTACCTGAATACTACCTGAACACTACCTGAATACTACCTGACTACTACCTGAATACTACCTGAACACTACCTGAACACTACCTGAACACTACCTGAACACTACCTGAACACTACCTGACTACTACCTGAATACTACCTGAACACTACCTGAACACTACCTGAACACTACCTGAACACTACCTGAACACTACCTGACTACTACCTGAACACTACCTGAACACTACCTGAACACTACCTGAATACTACCTGAACACTACCTGAATACTACCTGAATACTACCTGAACACTACCTGAATACTACCTGAATACTACCTGAATACTACCTGAACACTACCTGAATACTACCTGAATACTACCTGAACACTACCTGAACACTACCTGAACACTACCTGAATACTACCTGACTACTACCTGAACACTACCTGAACACTACCTGAACACTACCTGACTACTACCTGAATACTACCTGAACACTACCTGAATACTACCTGACTTCCTGTACTGTATCATATCTGTACTATATTGCATATTGTATGATATTGCATTCCATCTCATTGTGACCTACACAGCATGCTGCAGGACTGTTCTACTGCAGTACGACTACCATCACCTTATCACCTTATCACCTTATCACCTTATTCTAGTTTTTTCAAATGACTTACTGTACTTTACTTATGTTAGTTTATTCTATTATTGTTGATTTTGTATCCTGCTGCAATGCCAATGTCCAAGAACCCGAGCCTAAGACTTTTACTCTCGTTCATTGGCTGGAATAAAAGCTGTTCTGATTGTGATTGTGGTTGTGATTGTGGTTGTGACGTGCCTCTGACTGACTGGTGTGTGTCTGCCGCCCCCTGCTGTCCTCCCAGCGGCCTCGCAGGCCGTCACGTAGCCCAGGCCCAGCTCATGCACTCGTGTCTGGCCGTGGTCAAAACCTCCATGCTGGTGGTGCAGAGGAACCAGGAGCGCATCAGCGCCGCCCTACAGGCAGCCCAACCTCACTGCACCCTGCAGCGGACCATCACTGGCCTACTGGACTGCTACACACACATCCTCACAGACGGTAAGAGAGGCCGTCAGCTAACGCCACAACAGACCCGGGAGGAATACTTTGAATTGAACAGTTTCAAATATTTGAAGAACTCAAGGTGTGCTTGACATAAGTTGTCAGTTACAACGGAAGCAACGGTCTCAGAATAGCAAACTGTCCTAAACACGTAAGGCTAGCTAAAAGACACGTAAGGCTAGCTAAAAGACACGTAAGGCTAGCTAAAAGACACGAGCACCTCTCAGAAGATGTGATTTAGTCCAGCTCTGCGCAATAAAAAGGAAATGTGTTTGTCCAGAGTTTTTGGTCAGTAGCATTCCTCTCTGATGCAGTCTGTCTGTCTGTCTGTCTGTCTGTCTGTCTGTCTGTCCCCTACAGAGGACTTTGTCCAGTCGGTGCAGAGCACAGCTGGCATGGCGGTGGTCCTGGTGACCCGGTCTGCCCTGGGGCCCGGAGACGCCCTGGCCTCACTGGTGAGTGGCTAGTCTGTCTGTCTGTCTGTCTGTCTGTCTCTCACGCCCCTGCACCAGACCGTCTGTCAGAATCTCATTTGTCTTTCAGTTGCAGAACTTTCATTGGTGCTTGTCTGTGTATATAATGTCGGCCGCAAGGCCACTTTGAGTGCGTCGTGTTTTTGTATATACGGTCCTGACGGCACTTGAAAACACACCCTGTCTGTGTGTGTGTGTGTGTGTCTGTCTGTCTGTCTGTCTGTCTGTCTGTGTGTCTGTGTGTCTGTCTGTGTGTCTGTCTGTGTGTCTGTCTGTGTGTCTGTCTGTCTGTCTGTGTGTCTGTCTGTGTGTCCGTCCAGGTGGCTGGCCTGCTCCAAGGCTCAGAGTGTGGAGGGGACGTCGCCCCCCGGTGGCTGAGGCGCAGCTGTGCAGGGCTGTACGAGAGCGGCCGGGCGGCGGCCGTGTCCCTGTACCTCTGCCACGGGGCCTTGGCCATGCTGAACTGGAGGGGTGGCGCCACCCGGGGGCCGCGCTGGGAACAGCTGCTGCTGCTGGTGCCTCACACACTGCTGGCTCTGGACACCAGGTCAGACACACACACACACACACACACACACACACACACACACACACACAGGTCAGACACACACACACACACATTACAACATTACACCTACATACATATCATGCCCTATCAACACTAGAACAGCCGTGGGTGGGGTCCTTTGAGTTTTGTGAGTCTAGTGTTAATTATTATCCCTTGTGAACGACATCAACCATACTGCTTTTGAAGTTGACGAAAGTACTGTGGTCCGTCTGTCTGCCTGTCTGTCTGCCTGCCTGTCTATCTGTCTGTCCGTCCGTCCGTCCGTCCGTCCGTCCGCCCCGTCTCCGCAGTGTGAAGGAGTCGAGCACGGCCATGGTGGTGGCCCGCGTGACGACCCTGTGGAGCTCCGCCGCCCTGGACAGCCTGCAGGGGGCCTCCCCCGCCCTGCGCGCGGCCCTGCGGGGGGGCTCGGACCTCCAGCGCCGCCTCCTGGAGCACGTCTACGCCCACTGGGAGCACCCGCTGGACGGCGTGCGCCACCAGACGCGCTCCCTCTTCAAGAACCTCCTCCTCCTCCACCTGCGCGCCTCCTCCTCCTCCTCCCTCCCGGAGCCCCCCGCCCCCGCCTCCCCCTCGGACCCCTACCTGGCCGAGCTGACCCGCGGCCTCCTGGCGCTGGAGGGTCACGTGCGGGGGAAGTACGGCGCCCTGGCGTGCCTGGCTGAGCTCCAGGGGGCGGGCTACCTGCTGGCCCTGGACCCCCGGCTGCCCTCCCGCCTGCTGGCTCTGATGGGGGACCAGAACCTGGCGCCCTACGCCAGCGACCTCCTGGAGAAGCTGTTCGTCAGCCACAAGGCCGAGCTGGAGGGAGGGGAGGGGGAGGAGGGGATGGAGAGCTGGCACCGGACGTGGGTGACCCCCCTGCTGCGGGTGCTGTGCCGGGCCCGTCTGGACCAGACCACGTACATCCTGGACTACTTCCTGCCCAAGCTGCTGCGCTGCTCCCCCGCCAGCCTGGCCCACATGGTGCTGGCCCTGCAGGACCCCGCGCTACGCCACGCTGGTACACACACACACACACACACAGACACACACACACACACACGCACACGCACGGGGACACACAGACACACACACTCACACTCTCACACTCACTCACTCACACGGGGACACACAGACACAGACAGACACACACACACGCACTCACACTCTCACTCTCACTCACACGGGGACACACAGACACACAGACACACACACAGACACACACACACGCACAGACACACACACACACACACACACACACACACACACACACACACACTCACACTCTCACTCTCACTCTCACTCTCACTCTCACTCTCACTCACACGGGGACACACAGACACACAGACACACAGACACACAGACACACACACACACACACACACACACACACACACACACACTAACCTTTACTTAAATGGTAAAGGGGCTATGGGCTATGGTGTTGGTATGTGTGTCTAGTGTTGTGTTGTTGTTGTTGTTGTGTCCGTAGCCCACCCAGGCAGCAGGGGGACGGTGGGGGCTCTGATGACGTGTCTGCGGGCGGCGAAGGCCCAGGGGGTGGTCCCTCCGTCGAAGGAGAAGCTGTTGGGGGGGCTAGTGCCCCTCTCTCTGCTCCGTCAGGCGCTGGTGCACAAGCACGACCAGGTATGGAGAGAACACACCGGACTGAAATAGAAACGCGACCACTTTTGTTTTCGTCTCCGAGTTGAAATCAAAAGATAGAAGACTTTTTGTATGTCCACAAAAGGGCTATTTCTCTCAAATTGTGTTCTACTAATGTGTTTAAATCTGTGTTAGCGAGCACTTCCATCGGAAAAGTATTGGATCTTTGATTTCAACTCATGCAAAATTGGAGTATTGCGTTTATATTTTTGTTCAGTGGAGATGGCACGACCTCCTAATGCAAGACCTCCGCAGTCACGCTTCAAAACGGAAGCGATATTGTCGTCGTGTGTGGGTGCGTGGCGTGCGTGGCGTGCGCATCGATGACCTGGTTCTCGGTCCCCTCAGGTGCGGATGGACGCTCTGGGGTTGGTGTGTGAGAGCCATCGCAGCACGGAGCTTCTGACCGCACAGGAAATAGACCTGCTCCACCACTTCCTGCCTTCAAGCCTGAACTGCCAATCACCAGGAGTCAGGAACGAGACCATCAGCCTGCTCAAGAAGGTCAGTCACATGAAAGACAGGTATCTACGGTAACTAAGGTAACGTAGCTACCGAACAGACATCAAAACGTCAGATCAGATATAGAAACGGGTTATTTTGATAAACTGGACACATTTTTGGAATATATATGGTTACTTTCTCACCTGAAAACATATATTAAAACTTCATAAAATGACATGTTAATGACATGGTAACAGCCAAAATTACAGCTTTTAGCCAATGGAGGTTTAAAATGGAGGGTTGCGAAAAGAGACTCCGAAATGCATTCTGGGAGGCAGTATGCATACTGCAGTGTAAGTACGGTCGGCTGGTATTGGCATACTTATTATGAATTTAGTAGGCAGTATGCAGTATATACTCATTGAGTATGCTAGTATGCAGTATGCTAGTATACCATTTCAAACACAGCCAGAGCCTGTCAGCCTGCTTAAGAAGGTCAGTCACAGACATGAAAGACAGAGACTCTGGTCATTATAGACCCACAAATAACACAGCATGGCCACCATGACTGCTACCTGCCCCTGCTTTGCTGCCCTGACATATTTGTAACCTTAAAATTGTTGTGTACGTTGCTAATATTTTTATTGTCATGTATGAATTGTATGTATGAATTGAATGTATGAATCTGTAAAGTTCTGCAGTTTTTCAGTGGGGCCTCGGCTCCACTGCAGGCATGAATTAATCAAATCAAATCAAATCATGCTCCCAAGTGCACCGAACTGCCGTGTGTAGAACCCTCTTGAATGAATGAATGGTCTTTATTGTCATTAATATAGTACAGGTACCATACAATGAAATTTGGGAGGGGGGGCTCCCCTGGTGCTAGGAAAAAAAACTAAAAAACAAGAAGGGAAAGGAGCTGGTTTACATAAATAAAGGCTATGTACACTATCCACTATACTATACTATACAAATAAAACACTGTGCTGTACTCTATGCTATGCTATACCTATTCTAACATTTCCTATTCTCTGAACCTTATGTACCCTAGGGTTGTCATATTGCACATAGTGTTATTGCACATTCATTTAAAGTGTCGCAGTTTGCAGGTTTGAAATGTACACATTTGTGTTTCAGTATTACACTTGATTTCAATCTAGTAGCTGCCATCAATTTGTCTAGACAATTTCTCTTGTTTTTAGGATTAGATTCAACCCATCTCACCCCAGCCCCTGCTCCAAGCTACTGTCTGTGTGTACGCTCTGCTTTCCTGTTCAGCTACAGATGTTAACATCCAATTGGAAGTCGCAAGTTTACATTATGCTGTAGCCAAACATGTGTCAACTCTGTTTTTCACAAGTCCTGACACTTAATCCTAGTAAACATTCCCTGTCTTAGGTCAGTTAGGATCATCACTTTATTTTAAGAATTTGAAATGTCTGAATAATAGTAGAGAGAATGATTTATTTCAGCGTTTATTTATTTCATCACATTCCCAGTGGGTCAGAAGGTTTCATACACTTACGTAGTATTTGGAAGTATTGCCTTTAAATTGTTTAACTCGGGTGAAACATTTCGGGTAGCCTTCCACAAGCGTCCCACAATAAGTTGGTGGAATTTAGCCCCTTTCCTCCTGACAGAACTGGTGTAACTGAGTCAGGGTTGTAGGCCTCGTCGCTCGCACACGCTTTTTCAGTTCTGCCCACAACATTTTCTATAGGATTGAGGCCAGGGCTTTGTGATGGCCACTGCAATACCTTGACTTTGTTGTCCTTAAGCCATTTTGCCACAACTTCGGAGGTATGCTTGGGGTCAGTATCCATTTGGAAGACCCATTTGAGACCAAGCTTCCTGGCTCATTGTTGCTTCAATACAACCACATAATTTTCCTTCCTCATGATCCCATCTACACACACACACACACACACACACACACACACACACACACACACACACACACACACTCTCACTCATATATGATGTTGTGGCATGTTCTGTAAGGTTGTCACTTTGTCCGTGTGTCTGACAGCTCCTGGGCAGAGTGAAGGAGAGTGGTCAGCTGCTGCAGAGACGCCTTGGCCAGGAGAGAGACCCAGAGCAGAGGCAGAGAGACCAGCTCACCCTGGACACATACCAGGTGACCCAACACACATACAAGGTGACCCAACACACCCTGGACACATACATGGTGACCCAACACACCCTGGACACATACCAGGTGACCCAACACATCCTGGACACATACCAGGTGACCCAACACACTCTGGACACATACAAGGTGACCCAACACACCCTGGACACATACCAGGTGACCCAACACACCCTGGACACATACCAGGTGACCCAACACATCCTGGACACATACAAGGTGACCCAACACATCCTGGACACATACAAGGTGACCCAACGGCATCATCACTGTGTGTGTGTGTGTGTGTGTGTGTGTGTGTGTGTGATCAGGAGTTCCTGCGCTGGCTGGTGACGAGCCTCCTGGAGGTGCTGCACCCTGGGGCCTCCTTCTCCACCTGCCTGACCTCCCTGCACCTGCTGCACGCACTGGCCCAACTCTTCACCTTCAGCACCGGTACACATCCACACACCTCCTCCTCCTCATCATCATCATCATCATACAAGTGGTCTCTCTCTCTCTCTCTCTCCTCCCTGTCTCACTCTCTCTCTCTCTGTCTTTCTGTCTCTCTCTCTCTCTCTCTCTCTCTCTCTCTCTCTCTCTCTCTCTCTCCTCTCTGTCTCACTCTCACTCTGTCTCTTTCTCACTCTCTCTGTGTCTGTCTCTCTCTCTCTGTCTCACTCACTCACTCTGTTTCTCTCTCACTCTCTCTGTCTGTCTCTGTCGGTCTCTGTCTGTCATGCACGTTTACATTGCCAAAGCAAGTGTGAAGATAAAAACAAAAAGAATGTAATGTACATACAATTAAAGGTATACTAGAATAAAGAAATGATTCAACTTATTTAATTAATTACTTATGGTGGTTTTATTCCGTTGGACGTCCTTTTACTGTCACAACAGCTAACACATCTGGCTGCTGTGTTTGCACATTGTTGTACTTCACCCAGCAGATATGCCAGTTTTTGGACATTGGTCAAGTGTTTAAAGTCTTTTTGGGTGTTTGTGATCAGTGGGAAGTATGTGTCTCTGATGTCTTTGTACAGCTGGCAGGTGGTTAAAAAGTGCAGCTCTGTTTCCACCTTGTTTTGTGTGCAGTGGGTGCACAGTGTGTCATTTCTTGGGAGCCAGGTCTGCCTGTGGCGGCCTCTCTCGATGGCGAGGCTGTACATGGTCATCATCACCATCACCATCACCATCATCAAAGTGGTCTTATCTCTCTCTCTCTCTCTGTCTCTCCCTGTCTCTCTCTCTCTCTCTCTCTCTCTTTCTCTCTCTCTCTCTCTCTCTCTCTCTCTCTCTCTCTGTCTCTCTCTCTCTCTCTCTCTCTCTCTCTGTCTCTGTCTCTCTCTGTCTCTCTCTCTCTTTCTCTCTCTCTCTCTCAGAGCCTGATGACGTGGTTGCCCTGGGAGACGTGGTGACCTCTGCTCACGCCCAGAACGTGCTCCACTGCGTGGCCAGCAACTTCCTGGAGGTCAAGCAGCTGGCTTCCGAGTTGCTACGGCAACTCCCTCCGGCGGTCGTCGGGCTGCAGGTGGGTCAGACTTTTTTTTTGCGTCAGCCAGGCGAGGGATAGCAACGAGGTTAGTTCTTTTTCTAAAAATGCCAGTCGAGAGAGGACACTGGCGTTGCTTGTTCGCCGCTTCTCCGCCCGAGATCTAGATATACAGTACTTGCAGTATCCGGAGTAGATTGTCCTACAAAGACACTTAGATTTAGATTTAGTCATCAAAAAATGTATTAGACCCCTATACTTTCTTTTATTTATTTTTTGTTTCTTATTATTATTACTACCCGATTTGTAAAGCGTCTTTGAGTGTTATTATTATTATTCTAACATAGAAACATAACTGTGACGTTAGAATTATAAGGTTCTATCTCAATTTTTGGTCAAAATTGATTTCTTTACATAATCTGATCCATTAGGTGTTTATTAATGCCTGTGTGGTGTTATTTTTAAAATGTTGACATTTTTTAGTTATTAATTAATAAAATACAAAGGCTCCATCTCACAAAACATAATGGAATGTAAAAACTTTGGAGCTCAATATCTCTGAACTGCCCTAAACGGAGATAGAACCTTATAATTCTAAGTTCACGACTTCTAGATTCTTGTTCAACGTTCTACGACGCCATTCCTCCCTGTCAGGATCTGGAGACGATGCGTCCTCTGCTGCGGGCGTCCCTGGCCCTCAGCACCAGCACCAAGCCCTTCGACAGCGTCTCGGCAGCCCACCTCCTCAACCTGCTCCTCCGCCAGCCCGCCCTGCCCCAGGCCCTGTCCGGCTGTGCCCAGGAGCAGGGCCTCCCCTTCCAGCCCCCCGCCCCAGCCCAGGCCCAGGCTTCTGAGGCCCTCACCCTGGAGACCAACACTCTGGCCGGTAACGAAATACGACAGTTTCGCTAGGATGTAGCGTTAACACCTCTGATATCGTGGTTCCTGTGTGTCCGCGGATGGGGTGGGGGGGGGGGTGAAGTCATTGCGGTTCTAAACCCCCCCTCCCCCACACACGTCAGCTACCTCGTGCACTATACGGTTCTAGCAGTAGGGTTGGGTACCGTTTGGGTTTTATCCGGTACCGGTACCTAACCGATACTTTAAAAACGGTACCGGTACCAAAACGGTACTTAATTCGGTACTTTTGATTTTTTTAAATGACATATATATATAATAATAACACGGTCGACAACATTAAACAGCTTTTCACTTTTTTATTGCTGAGGCACAATATATATTAGTTAAATATACACTCAAATTAAAATAAATGAAAATAAACCTCCTGAGCCTTGGGGACTCCATTAAGCTGGGGGTGCCTATCGTTGGTACTGATGTCGAATACGAGTACACACTTGTTCGGCAGCCCCTCAAGGACATCAGAATATT
>NC_137674.1:17214105-17224105 GCF_963989245.1 Nansenia antarctica
CACCTATTTTTACACATTTACGTTGTTTGCAAAATCAAGACATGACATTGTTTAAATCTGTTTAAATCCGTGTACTGGCCTCACGGTCCATCTCCTGGCTTTCCGTGACCATGAGACAGCCAACAAGGAAGCTCTCTCCCACACCAAGACACGGTACTAGTCCCGTCTCATCGGCTCCCCCCAAAACAACCCCAGAACACTGTTCTCCACCATCAACCGTCTACTCCGCCGCCCTGATGCCCCCCATCCCCCTGGTGCTCCTGACCTCTGCTCCAAATTCCTGGACTTCTTTCCGCACAAAGGTTGACTCCGTCCACCAGCAGCTCCTGGCGCCAGCCCCTCCCCCTCCACACGCACCTCAGCCACATGGCGACGCCCCCTCAGCGTCACGCCTCCCCCAATGCCTCCTCTCCTCCTTCTCTCCAGTGGACGCTCCTCAAGTCTCCTACAGCCCACAGCCCTGGTCAAGGACTGCCTGCCCACCCTCTGCCCCTACATGGTGGACATTATTACTCTCCGGTATCTGGCACAGTCCCCAGCAGCTTCAAACCTGCCTCAGTCACCCCCATCCTTTAAAAGCCTGGTCTGGACCCTGATGACCTTCACAACCACCGGCCGATCTCCAACCTTCCTTTCCTCAGTAAAATTCTGGAAAGAGCAGCCGCCGGCCAACTCCATCAGCACATGTCCAACCATGAGCTCTATGAACCCCTCCAATCCGGCTTCAGATCACACCACAGCACGGAGACCACCCTCATCAAGATCATCAACGATCTCCTTATCGCTGCTGACTCTGGCCGCATCAGCATCCTCGTCCTCCTGGACCTCTCTGCAGCCTTCCACACTGTCTCCCACACCATCCTCCTCAACCACACCATCCTCCACAATCACACCATCCTCCTCAACCGCCTATCCACCCTCCTAGGTGTCACCAGCACAGCCCTCTCCTGGTTCCAGTCCTACCTCTCCAACAGGGAACAATTTGTCACCATCAATGGCTCGAGTTCCCCCCCCGCATCTCCTACAAAATCCTCCTCCTTACCTACTCGCCCCCCAGTACTTATCTGACCTCTTCCGCCCAGATGCCCCTCCTCTCTACCTACGGTGATCCGCAACATCCCCACCTTGGACGCCTTTAAAACGGCCCTCAAGTCCCACCTGTTCACCTAGGCTTTTGGCTAGTTCTGTTTTCTTTCCTCTATCTCTGTAAAGCGACCTTGGGTAACCTGAAAGGCGCTATATAAATTCAAGTTATTATTATTAATATATGGTCTTTTTTTTTTTACGAAGTTGCCTCCACTGGGTATAGATTGCTTTCTCTTATTTCATTTCATATACTTGTCAGCAAGGTGTGTCAAATCCTCATGCCAGCAGCATCCTCTTTCAGACTAGTTACTTTTTCCCCACAGTGTTCAATCATGTTCTTTTTCATGCGGTACCCTCATGTGTTTGGAGGAGGGGATGTCGAGATGATAGATTCTTCACACTTATATAATAATACAGCTGGATGAGCGTCAACAAGGAAGTGTACTGCTGAGTGGGTGTGGCCGTGTGCTGCCAGTGTGTGTCACTCTGCTTCTCTGTCTGTCCTGGGTACCATGTGTCTGTCTGTCTGTCCTGTGTACCATGTGTCTGTCTGTCTGCCCTGTGTACCATGTGTCTGTCTGTCTGCCCTGTGTACCAAGTGTCTGTCTGTCTGCCCTGTGTACCATGTGTCTGTCTGTCTGCCCTGTGTACCATGTGTCTGTCTGTCTGTCCGTCCTGGGTACCCATGTGTCTGTCTCTCTGCCCTGTGTACCGTCTGTCTGTCTGTCCTGTGTACCCATGCGTCTGTCTGTCTGTCCTGTGTACCATTTGTCTGTCTGTCTGTCCTGTGTACCAATGTAATAATAATAATAATTAATAATAATAATAATAATACCATGTGTCTGTCTGTCTGCCCTGTGTACCATGTGTCTGTCTGTCCTGTGTACCCATGTGTCTGTCTCTCTGCCCTGTGTACCCGTGTGTCTGTCTGTCTGCCCTGTGTATCCATGTGTCTGTCTGTCTGTCTGTCCTGTGTACCCATGTGTCTGTCTGTCTGTCCTGTGTACCCATGTGTCTGTCTGTCTGTCTGTCCTGTGTACCCATGTGTCTGTCTGTCTGTCTTTCTGTCCTGTGTACCCGTGTGTCTGTCTGTCTGTCTGCCCTGTGTACCCGTGTGTCTGTCTGTCCTGTGTACCCATGTGTCTGTCTGTCTGTCCTGTGTACCCATGTGTCTGTCTGTCTGTCCTGTGTACCCGTGTGTCTGTCTGTCTGTCCTGTGTACCCGTGTGTCTGTCTGTCTGCCTGCCTGCCCTGTGTACCCATGTGTCTGTCTGTCTGCCCGCCCTGTGTACCCATGTGTCTGTCTGTCTGTCTGTCTGTCCTGTGTACCCATGTGTCTGTCTGTCTGCCCTGTGTACCCGTGTGTCTGTCTGTCTGTCCTGTGTACCCGTGTGTCTGTCTGTCTGTCCTGTGTATCCGTGTGTCTGTCTGCCCGCCCTGTGTACCCATGTGTCTGTCTGTCTGTCTATCCTGTGTACCCATGTGTCTGTCTGTCTGTCCTGTGTACCCATGTGTCTGTCTGTCTGTCCTGTGTACCCATGTGTCTGTCTGTTTGTCTGTCTGTCTGTCCTGTGTACCCATGTGTCTGTCTGTCCTGTGTACCCATGTGTCTGTCTGTCTGTCCACCCATGTGTCTGTCTGTCCTGTGTACCCATGTGTCTGTCTGTCCTGTGTACCCATGTGTCTGTCTGTTTGTCTACCCATGTGTCTGTCTGTCTGTCTGTCCTGTGTACCCATGTGTCTGTCTGTCTGTCCTGTGTACCCATGTGAGTGGAACAGAAAGATGAGTGTGTCTGTAGAAGAGGGAAGAAGGATGTAGATGCTGTTGTTTGGTGTGTGTCTGGGGTAACTTAAGCCCCTTAACACTAGAACAGCCATGGGTGGGGTCATTTGACCCTGTGAGTAACATTTTTTTTATATCTTTGCAGTCGATCAAATTTCAGGACCTTCCATTCATGACCTTTCCTAGATATGTGCGTTCTACCACCCAGTATCCTTACATTTTCAAAGTCACATCAGGATAAGCTAGTATAAAGCTATTTTGAAGTTTTTCTGTGTAGAAGGCAGGCTAATTTACAAGAAGCCAACTAGTGGTTGTTGTGTGTAAATAGCAGCTTCCCATTGTAAAGACTATGGTCATTTGACCCCTGAAGCGGCTCTTATAGTAGGTAAAAAAGGCAGGGCTGTTCCAGTGTTAAAGGAAGTGTAATTAGACATGATTGACTCCAGAGTTCAGTGGTCTTCCAGCCGCCCGCTCCTCCTGTCACCACTGGCGACATCATCGCTCCAACAGATGGGCTGGAGTGGAGGGATGATGTCAGAGGTTAGCTCCACAACATGACGCTGTTATGTAACGGGTGAGCTAAGGCCAGGACCTGTCCCAACGGCAACAAGACCAGTGGAATATGAGAACCTGCCCTGAATACCCTGCCACTCTGTCCTTCCTTCCTTTCCACCCGTTGACCTCACGGTAACCTCCTCTGTTGTCGAAGTAATTCTGCAGGTGTTAAGGTCAGGCCTGCCGCTACTTACACGCGCATCATTGTTAGACCACTGTTAGTGCTAGCGATATCCATTTAGCACTATTAGTGCTAGCACTATACCCCCCCCCCCCCCCCCCTAGCACTATACCCCCCAACCTCTAAGATTAGCCACGCATTGATCATTTTCTTTTCATTGGACAGATACAGGAAAGTAAGGAGAAGAAAGGAGCCCATACCGACATGGGCATATGTGTGCACTGTAGCCCGCGGTGCTAGACCACTAGACCACCCCAGGCCACATCCATCCTTAATGAGCGGTTCTTAATGAGCGGTTGGAAAAGTGAAACAGTTAAAAGCAGAAAGCAGTCAGGTCATTTTTGTTTACCCTCTTTCAGAGCAAGAGTACTTTATTACCTCAGCAACACCTACTGTAGGATAAGTACCTCTATGATTTGTTTCATTGTAAAACTGCATGTGAAAATATGAAATAGACTGCCTAGGACAACACATGATCTATTTATATTACTTTATTAGCCTACTTGACTGTTCTCTATTTCCTAACTAATAGTAACATGGTTAATTCATTTATTGTTTTCTTTTTGTTGTTTTTTAGAGAGTTGTAGACAGAAGGAGAGCCAGCGCTTTATCTGCTGCTCCGAATCTTGAGGAGAAACTGGGGGTTCGTGTTTGTGTGTGTGTGTGTGTGTGTGTGTGTGTGTGTGTGTGTGTGTGAGAGAGAGAGAGAGAGAGAGAGAGAGAGAGAGAGAGAGAGAGAGAGAGAGAGAGAGAGAGAGAGAGAGAGAGAGAGAGAGAGAGAGAGAGAGAGAGAGAGAGAGAGAGAGAGAGAGAGAGAGAGAGAGAGAGAGAGAGAGAGAGAGAGAGAGAGAGAGAGAGAGAGAGAGAGAGAGAGAGAGAGATGTCACCGGAAAAATACTGCCCTTCACCTGGGGCCGGTTGCATAGAGATAGATTGAGACTAGTCCAGTGTTTCCTCTACATGCATTTCATCGTGGCGGACCGCCACGATGGAATTTCCTCCGCCACCATTCAGATTTCTCAAAAAAAAAAAAAAAATTTAGGCCGCTTTTCAGACCTTCACAGCGCTAGACACACCCACAAGCGCGAAGCGACGCGCTTGCAAAACTGTTTTGTGATTGGTCGAATACATCTAGGCTGCGTGTAGTCTACAAACTACTTCAAATGTTACAATATGCGCGACGACGGTGCTGGATCCTGGATCTGTGCATCGGTGTGCAGGAAGAACACGGAGCAGGCGCCAGACCAGACTAGATGATCGTGGAGTGAAGATATTATGAAAGTGTACGTGCTTGTCGATCACCCGTCGCATCGCGTACGCTTTAATAATCTCTTCACTCCACAATCATCTAGTCTGGTCTGGCGCCTGCTCCGTCTGTTTTTCTTCCTGCACACAGGTAAACAGATCCAGGATCCAGCAGCGTCTTCGGGCTCGCGCAAACAAACCCGGCGAATTTTTTTACTTGCCCCAGGCAAGCGTTACTGTTGAACCCTGCTGATACATGATTCTTCCCTGCACATTGACAATGTTTTCTCTCTCCTCTTTCTTCTGCGTTGTGAAGGGATCCACTGCAGCGTACACAAAAAGCGGCTACTGTGTCAATCGCTTCCCATAATAGTTACAACAACCATAAAGCCTCCATAATGATAATGAAAAGAAGGGGAGACGAATTTTTTATTGACAACGGAATTACATGCTGGAAAAACATGCAGACACAGACAATAAGAGACACACGGGAGAAGTACCATCCTCGAGTTTTGGCTGAAATTACGTCGTTGTTTTGAGCGCGCGTGCGCGTTTCATGCGCGTGCACGCGGAAAAAATCGCGAGTCAACGCTACCCGCCACCATTGTAAAAATTCCTGGAGGAAACACTGTAGTCTAAGGGCCAATCCCAATTCACCCCTACGGCTTCGTTTTCACCCCTATGGCTTCGTTTTGCGCGTTCACGTTTAGGGGTAGGGCTATCCCAATTCATATTTCATCGAGCCATGGCTTCATTTCGAGGCCTAACTATGGCTTCATTTCGAGCGATTCCAGGACCAGACTAGCTTTGAAGCCATAGGGGTACGCTACCCCTTGATTCCAGGATGCATTGCGAATCATCTACAGAAATGTTATGTCGCTCTACAAGCATAACAAAAAAATCGCTGTTATGCCGAGGTGCCTATGCTTATCATAGAAAGTTCCACAGTCCAGCGCGCTCGGGTTTAACAGTAGAGGACTGGTAGCCTACCTGATCACTTCCATTAGACTATCAAAGCAGGACACCGGAGCACTCATATCTGCGCGTTTGTCACAGGGTGACAGTCCCTGTTCCTCTGCCCGGCGTCAGTCCAATGGAATCGTCAAGCACAGCCTTCCCCATAGAAATACATCGGTGCGCGATTACAGAGATGTACAATCATGTTTATTTAGAAATAAATTGTGGTGTTTGACAGCGGATGATGGTAGACATATTTAATGTAAAGTTATCTATCTAAAGTGATCTATCCACAGGCTGATATGTGCATGATAGGCGCGAATTCCCCCCCCCGCCCTCCCCCCTTGGTGGTATATGACGCTATCTGTATTGCGGCACTTATTATACCAAAACAACTCGCAATCTAATCCGAGCAGTTGTTATTATGTAATATTATCGATGGATGTGCCATTTTTGATGGAGGGCAGTGAGCGGGAGACTCATCAAGGACATGTAGTTAATTAATGCAGTGGACAGCGGCTGTTTCTCCAGCGTTCCTGTCACTTCGGATTTCGGAACGTCATAAAATTAATCTGTAAGTCATGCATTTTTCCATGTTTCCCATTGATGGTATATGACGCCGTAAATTTAACTAAAGTTCAGCCGCGAAGTTGTTGCACTGTTGTCCTAAATCAGTGCAGACTGGCAGGGTAGGAGCACAGGTTTCATACAGGTTAGAGCGCTGTTATTCTGTCATGGTCTGATAATGAAGCATTGTTCTTTTTTATTTGATGACTTTTTTGATCGATTGATAGCGTAAAAGTGAAGTTGTGAATGAGTCGCGAGCGTCAATGCTTTTCTACGATAATACTGATGACGTATCAGTTTGAAGGGTTGTCCCATTTCATAGGGGTAGATTTCAACCCCGACGGCTTGTGGCTCTGTTCGAAGGCCTTGGCTCGAAATCGAGTCACACTCGAAAACGAGCCATAGGGGTAGAAAAGGGAATCGGGATTGGGCCTAAGTCTTAGACTAGTCTTATATTCTCAGGTTAGACCGGTCTAATTAAGACTGCCTGTTGCATAAAAAATAAGACTGACATATTTTGAGGTTAGAAAGTTAGCCACCTTCCCCCCTGACTAAGCTTGATTTAAGAGCTGTGTTGCTATGGGAACGAGTCAGGGCTAGTAGCTAGCTAAAGCCTGGTACACATAAGGATTTTCTAAATCTTAACAGATTTTTTATCTGAGAGAGCACATGAAGATAAAAAATCATGGATTAAACAGTTTTGATCGTATTGTGTGTGGTGTGCTCCGATATAAGACCACATGCATAAAGATCTGTCCTTCGACAGTCTGGAGTCTCGTCCCCTGAGCCAGAAATCTCGCGTGATCAGGGTAGTAGTACCCTGACTGACCTGTAGAGGCAGCCATGTGCCACAGGGGAAATAAAGTGCTGAAGAACGAAAAGAAGAAGACGAGTCAGTCAGCTCGCTTCTTGATTGGCTACATTCAATTCCACATCACAATCGGACTCGGGTGTTGTCAATTTTGCCCACACACATGAGGATTTTTGGTCGTAAATATTGAACATGTTTAATATTTACGATTGTCGGCCCTGACCATTTGCAGATTGTCGGGAGAAATTTACTCTTAACACACCTCACACCACAGGATAATCTTGTAGGATAATCTTTAGAGCCATCCGATAATCGGATGTTTGCTGTCCTTGGTCGGAAGGAGGAAAATTCTCCACATTATATTCCTCCAATATACATACGTTTTCAGCAGAAGAAAATTTAGTTAATCTCTCATATCTTCCGCCGCTAGGTGTAGCTAGTTGTAGCTAGGTGTAGCTAGGTGTAGCTGGGTGTAGCTGGGTGTAGCTAGGTGTAGCTAGGTGTAGCTGGGTGTAGCTGTTTCGGCCGCCATGTTTTAACATGGGCTGTATGGCTGCTCTAACCTGTTAACATGGGCTGTATGGCTGCTCTAACCTGTTAACATGGGCTGTATGGCTGCTCTAACCTGTTAACATGGGCTGTATGGCTGCTCTAACCTGTTAACATGGCTGTATGGCTGCTCTAACATGTTAACATGAGCTGTATGCCTGCTCTAACCTGTTAACATGGCTGTATGGCTGCTCTAACCTGTTAACATGGGCTGTATGGCTGCTCTAACCTGTTGACATGGGCTGTATGACTGCTCTAACCTGTTAACATGGGCTGTATGGCTGCTCTAACCTGTTAACATGGGCTGTATGGCTGCTCTATCCTGTTTACATGGGCTGTATGGCTGCTCTAACCCGTTAACATGGGCTGTATGGCTGCTCTAACCCGTTAACACGGACGCCAAAATTAAACGCACACGCGCCGCTGAGGTTGACGCTGCCAGTGAATATGTCGCCCTTTACTCTCCTCTCCCCTCACCGGATCTCTGCCCTGTCTCTATCGTGAGGTAGTGTTTGTAGATGTCAGTTTGTTGCGGTACATTCCGGGTTCTGTTTGTCGAGGGTCTGGTCTGGTGTACCAATACTGACCCCCGCCCACAGCGCTGGCACAGACAGTCAGCAGCGTGCGTGTTCTGTGTGATGGTGTGTCACGTTCATGAAAGCAGGAGATCTTTCCGACGTTCGTGCTTCCCAGTCAACCTCCCGCGGCCTTTCGTTAGTGACCTGTTTTGCATTTCCGTCGCCCCAGCAACGTGGCAGATGTTCCCCGTCCCCCGTCCCCCCCCCCGCCAGCGCCATGGCAACAGTAACAGTTAGTCAGAGTGGCGATGGCGTTTGGTTCTCCATCTCCGCGGAGGCCAGGGGCCTCAGATGACACACAGAGACGGTAAACAGCCCAGCAGGAGACGGAGCGGAGAGACGCCACGGGAGGGATTCTGGGATACATATTTGTGATTTGTGATTTGTGTTCCCTGGGACATGGGAGTAGCCTGCTCTCTGGCCCTGGTGATGTCACTCTGTGTGTGTGTGCGTGTGCGTCTGTGTGTGTGCGACTGTGTGTGTGTGTGTGCGTGCATGTGCGTCTGTGTGCGTGTGTGCATGTGTGTGTGTGTGTGTGTGTGTGTGCGTGTGCGTGTGTGTGCGCGCGTGCACGTGCGTGCATGTGTGTGTGTGTGTGTGTGTGTGTGTGGGTTCTTCACAGGATGCTTGATCAAAACCCGACTCGGTACAGCTAAAATGTAATTTACTGAGGAACATCATAATGCTTTTGTTTTGAACAACAATGTCCTTGGTTCCAAGAGTAACTATCATTGCTAATATATCTATTTTAATTTGCCTTGAAGGGTCTACATAGTGGAGCTGTAAAGTGCATGGCAGTGGAACAGTGCCACTCTTCCATTCTTTGGGGGAGAACCCTGCTCTGTCTATCTTCCTCTGTCTCTCTCCCTCTCCACTACCTTGGTGCGTGTGCAAGTTTGTGAGAGAGACCACCGGGGCTCTGGTGTGAATCCAACGTCCTCCAGGGTTTCACGTTGTTTGTTTGCCCTGGCCTGGTCTGGCCTGGCTTGAATAGAAGGCTGCGTTGGTTTCACACTGACAATAGAGCATCAGTCTGGCCCAGAGCCGTAGTCTCCTAGTGCTCTCTCTCTCTCTCTCTCACTAAACTGGTTGCTATTGGACTGGTTGGTGGGATTACCATCTTTAAACACTGCTTCAAACATTACCAGTGACTTGAACCTCTAATTGTCACTCACACTGTGATCAAAACACATTGTTTCTACATTTGTCTATGCCTGTTATTTATGCATGATGGATGATTCTCTGCCCGCTGCTTGGCGCTTGTTCCAGAGAGCAGGATCACTGAATGAGTCAGATAACTAAACTAAAGATAACACACACACAAAAACCCCAGATACATCTCACGATGTCGACGTTTAAACTTGAATATGGGTTGTTGGGAGTATCAAGCAGTCAACTGCACCCAACCACCTTTGTTTACCAACCCGGAAAATAATGCTTTGATGTTCTTTCCGGATATCTAGAGTTAGCTAGATAATTCGTTGGTCCTGCTTTTTTTGGGAACGGGCCTCTAAGGTTTCTCTGCACTAGTAATAGTGTTCTGTGGTCGGTTCTGGGATTTTTTTCAACGGTCCGACACGATTCCCAGCAGCTGAACTAAACACTCCGTCATTGTTTCACCTCAGCCGGGGTACAGGGTGAGCAGTCACAATCAACAACAACAACAACAACTCGTGGCAAGCAGCAGC
>NC_137674.1:17229105-17238248 GCF_963989245.1 Nansenia antarctica
TCTCACTGTCTCACACTCTCACTGTCTTACACTCTCACTGTCTCACACTCTCACAGTCTCACCCTCTCACTGTCTCACACTCTCACTGTCTCACACTCTCACTGTCTCACCCTCTCACTGTCTCACACTCTCAGAGAAGTTTAAAACACTGTCACACTCCATATATACCCCATTGGTACGCGTGTACAGTAAACTGTCTATATGACACTGGAAACGTCACTTTTAATGACGTTCACGAGAGGAAGCGTTTCAAGTCCGCCGGAACTGAATCGCAAACTGAAATACCCCCCCCCCCCAAAAAAAAGGTATCATTCATGAAGTCAACCTTTCTCCTCAGTCTTCCTTCCCTTCACTAAGGTTTGGGGGATGACGCCTTAGAGGAAGAAGTCTCTGTGTGTGTTGGTTGACTGTAGTGTTTTAGTAACACTTGTTAAACACACGACGGCGTTCCGAAATACTTCCCGAGCGCATGCCTGTGTGATTTGACGAGGGGAATGTCCTGGCGGGCGTGCAGGGCGTGGAGGAGAGCGTGCCGCGCCCGCGTTGGGAGCCGGGGCAGGGGGACGGCAGGCTGCATGGGATGCAGAGTTTAGTTACGGGGTGTTGATTGTGGGGCGCTTAACCACCGCCCTTTAGAAGCTTTTGGTTTTTGTTTCTGGTGTGTGTGTGTGTGTGTGTGTGTGTGTGTGTGTGTGAGTGTGTGTGTGGATCTCTGTGTGTGTATGTGTGTGTGTGTGTGTGTGTGTGTGTGTGTGCATCTATATGTGTGTGTGTGTGTGTCTGTGTGAGACTGTGTGTGTGAGTGTGTGTGCATGTCTGTGTGTGTGTGTGTGTGTGTGTGTGAGTGTGTGTGCATCTGTGTCTGTCTGTGTGTGTGTGTGTGTGGCTGTCTGTGTGTGTGTGCATCTCTGTGTCTGTGTCTGTGTGTGTGTGTGTACACTTTCATACTAGTGTGCATATGTGTATATGTCCAATATTTATGTAATTAATGTTCTAATGTTCTGTTATGATTTTTTGGATAACCCTTTGGAACAAAACTACTACTAAATAATACATTTTTCAATCATCAATACAATTGAAATATTGTATTGAGGTCGAGCGTGTGTGTGTGTGTGCGTGTGTGTCTGAGAGAGAGAATGTTTGTGACATCCCTGTTGATCAGATGGTAAAACAAAAAGATGTGTGGCATCGGGAACCTCTCAGGAGTGTGTTCTGTGACCTTTTAACCCCTGTGTGTGTGTGTGTGTGTGTGTGTGTGTGTGTGTGTGTGTGTGTGTTAGAAGCGGCAGCGCGCCCCTGCAGCAGCTTCCTGTGCGCTGGCTGTCAGAGGTTCTGGAGGAGGTGAAGTCCAGCGACCCCGCCTCCAAGCTGTGTGCTACCAGACGCAGCGCAGGAATCCCCTTCTACATCCAGGTGTGTGTGTGTGTGTGTGGGGGGGGGGGGGGTTGTGTGTGTATGTGTGTGTATAGAAGGTACTCTGCGTTTCTCATTATGTGTGTACGTGTGCGTGTGTGTGTGTGCGTGCGTGTGTGTGTGTGTGAGTGCTCTGAGAAGTGACATGTACTATACTGAGCGATTGTACTGGAAGAACACCATGTCTCTCCCTCCAAGTCTCTCTCTCGCTCACATGTACGCTCACTCGCTCTCCCCCCTGTCTTATCCTTCACACCCTGTGCTCCTACCAATGACACAATGACACACACCTCAACAACGTGCCGAGAGAGAGAGAGAGAGAGAGAGAGAGAGACAGACATACACAGAGACACAGACAGACAGAAAGAGAGAGACACAGACAGAGAGAGAGAGAGACAGACAGAGAGAGAGAGACATACACAGAGACACAGACAGACAGAAAGAGAGAGACACAGACAGAGAGAGAGAGACATACACAGACAGACAGAGAGAGAGAGACAGACAGAGAGAGAGACATACACACAGACAGACATACACAGAGACAGAGAGACACAGACAGACAGAGAGAGACATACTAGGGTTGGACGATTTTACGGTTAAACCGAAAACCGTGGTTTCTAAAAATAGCGTTTTTTAACAAAACCGCCATAAAAATACTTTTTTTTGTGTACATTTACTCACAACATCATAAATTGCTATATATAATAAACGCCATAAAAGTGTGTGGTTGAAGATGCCATGAAAGTGATTTTTGTAAAAAATCTAAATAAATTAACTGTCTAAAAATACGTGTCACATGACAGCTTCTCCTCAGAACTGAGAATTAGGGAACAGTGTTGCCTGATTAGGGAACAGTGTTGGCAACATATGATCACACTGGGCAGTTTTTAGACTGTGGTTGGGCTGGAAATCAATCCCATCTGGCAACACTGTCAGGGAAGCGAGATGCTCCCTTTAAAAAAACCAAAAGAGCGTGTTACAAGCTGTATTTTGCTAGCTGGTTTTTCTGGCAGAAAAACCTCGAATAGACTTACGGATTAAATAGACTAGTCTTGATGCAACTTTCAGGCCCACTGTGATGGGGAACATTGCAGACCGCTACACACACCGCTATGGTCTGTAGGATATAATACAAATCGTTTTTGGTAGCGTGTACGCCTGAAGAAGGTCTATGAAAGACTGAAAGCTCGCACAATAACATCGGATGGCGCATTGGATGAAGGATCATATGGAAGGAGATTAACTAAGGGTGTGTTCTCACTAGAACATTTGCTTCACTTGAAACGGAGTTTAGGATAAAATTCGCTTTGCTCTGCGTCGTTTGGAGCTGTGAGAACGCGCATTCGAAGTCGCTCCCGGAGCAAACACCCGTCGGATGCTCCGCTTGAAAAGGGTGGTTTCGCATCGGTTAGAAACAACGCATCCATCACTTTGCTTCGCTTCGCTTTTGGTGAGAACGCTGCTCGAGGCTGTCCATAGGAAAACAACAGCGCACGCGTGTTGATCTGGACAAGAGCGGGCCGAACGGGCAATTCTCAATTTTTCTGACCAATCAAGAATCAACTACCACGTCTGTTGCTTCGATTGCGTATGTTATTTCGTTTACATAAAGGGCTGTGAGAACGCAAATCAGAGAAATAATTTATGCAACAATGTTGCGAACTCATCCACTTGCTCCGGGTCTCGATTCAGACTTTCATGTGAGAACATGACCTTAGTGACCATCAGAGATAAATCACGGAACCTGTCAAAATATTTCTACTTCGGGACCCGCAGCCAAAGCCAATCACAGAAGCCAGGTAGGCTTACCTGTGTGTCCGCATTAATCTGTGCATTAATGGATGGTATAGGTTTGCATCTTCACTGCTAATTGGCTGATTGATGACCGGCTGAGTTGGCTTTGGAGTGCTGGCGTTATCCTGGCTGGGCAGACTCTCTATGTGTCTTAAATGCACAAACGGGAGGCATTTGGGGCGGCTGTGTCTCAGGAGGTAGAGTCGCCGCCTAATGATCACAAGGTTGGCAGATCGGCGGTTCGAGTCCCGGCTGGCCACATGTCGAAGTGTCCTTGGGCAAGACACTGAACCCCAAAATTGCTCCCAGTGAGCGGGCCGGCACCTTGCATGGCAGCTTGCCGCCATTGGTGTGTGAATGTGTGTGTGAATGGGTGAATGAGAGGCCGTTGTAAAGCGCTTTGGAGCAGCAAAAAAGGAGCTATATAAGTGCAGTCCATTTACCATTTACAAATAATGTATTGAAAATAAATCCATTCCAGCGACCACTCATATTTGTGAAACTATGAAGTAGCCTAATTGTGTTGCGACTGTGCTGCTTCTGGTGTTGTCAGCGCTAACGGCGGCTCAACTATTTAATTTTGAGTCCCGGTTCCCCGAAAAACAGTGGTTATTTTCGTTAACGATTTCTCGGTTTCAAAAATTGCAAATCGTCCATCGTCCAAGATATATACACACACACACTCACACACAGACTGACAGACAGACCGACAGAGAGAGACAGATAAATTGAGAGAGAATGAGAGAGACATACCCACACAGACAGACAGAGAGAGAGAGACAGATACAGAGAAATTGAGAGAGAGAATGAGAGAGAGAGACATACACACACAGACAGACAGAGAGAGAGAGACATACACAGACAGAGAGAGAGAGAGACATACACACACAGACAGACAGACAGAGAGAGAGACAGACAGACAGAGAGAGAGAGACATACACACAGACAGAGAGAGAGAGAGAGAGAGAGAGACAGAGAGAGAGACAGAGACACAGAGAGAGAGAGAGAGACAGAGACACAGAGAGACATACATATACATACAAACAGCTACTCTGTGTTGTTCTGCTTTCGTTTATGGCTTTGTATGACGGTCAGGTCTCTAGTACTGTACAGTACATGTAACCACCGATTCCACCGTTGCAATGAAAACAGTTCTAGACCGGTTGGATAATAACACACGCTTGTCCTTGTATATTGTAGAAAAATTCAAAAGGTTTATTGCCCATAATCAAAAGTAATCCAATATCTAAACGAAAAGAAAAGTAACAAAGCTAAGGTAAGGTATGAGATTAAAGAATAGCGTGAACGTGGTCTAAATAACTTAATAATAATACGTTGTTCCTAGGGGTGTAACGGATCACCTAACTCACGGATCGGATCGTGTCACGGTTTTTGAGTCACGGATCGGATCATTTTTCGGATCAACACAAACATTTTTGTTTTTATAAAAACTGCTTTTTCCTTGAATTCTGTAAAAACACCACTTTTACTATGTGACAAAAACCAACAACATTCAAGATGTCAAAACTGGTCATATATATATATATATATACATACATATATACATATATATATATATATAATATATATAACATATTCTACACTCAAACATTACATAATTATACTGAAATACACTCAATTTAAATGATAGGAGAGAGGGAGGAGGCGCCTGGTTGCAGCAGTGAATCACTGGGCTCTTTAAAGCAGATGAATACACATGTTTTATGCCACTTTTAACTAAATAATAAAGTGAACCCTTATTTTGAACATGGTATGAAAAAAATGCCTACATTATCAGAAGTTGTCGAGCTACCTTTTTCGTGCCTCCCGTCATAGTTGACAGAGAAGCCAAAGTGCTCCCATACATGGGATTTAAATGACGAGGGAGGCATTTCGAGTTCTTCTCCGCCGAACAACGTAACATGATACACTTGGGCCGCGTTCGTAAATTCGCTTTGAGAGCGCCGGAGCGCACACTGGGTCCGACGTCATAAAGGGACCAAGTAATTTGATTGGACAAGAGGCGTTCCTTGAACGCTGATCAGATTCCAGAGCGGATTTACGAACGCAAAAAAAAAAAAAACGAGTTTTTTTTTTTTGCTATTGATCCGCGGTACACACGCGTTCCGAACCGTGGAGGGCGATCCGAACGGATCACGGAATTTCCGTGATCCGTTACACCCCTAGTTGTTCCTGAACTAACCTGTTTCCATAGGCCCAGGTGGAACTAATCGTCTACCTAACATCCACCTGGGCCTATGCTGTCACCTCGCCACGTGACAATCAATTAGGAATAAAACACAAATAATGACATAACCAAAAAGGTAAACGCGTGTCCTTTACTCTCCAGGCCCTCCTGTCCTCGGAGCCCAAGGCGTCCAGCTGCAGCCTGTTGAAGATGACCATGAGAGAGCTGACGTCCCTGGCCCTGGCCCCCCCAGACAGACACGCAGAGAACAGCACCGTCCCACAGGTACGAGTCTCTTTCTCACAGACCCAGCAGTCGTTAAGCCAGTTTCTCTGTCTGTCTGTCTGTCTGTCTGTCTGTCACTCTGTCTCTCAATCTGTCTTTCTCTGACTGTTTGTTTGTCTGTCTGTCTGTCTGTCTCTCTCTCTCTCTCTCTCTCTCTCTCTCTCTCTCTCTCTCTCTCTCTCTCTCTCTCTCTCTCTCTCTTTCTGTAACTGTCTCCCCCCCCCCGCCCTCCCTGTCTCCAGGTTCATGCGTTGAACATCCTGAGGGCGTTGTACAGAGACACGCGTCTGGGGGAGAACATCCTCCCCTTCGTCTCTGAGGGAATGCAGGCGGCCATCCTGGGGTTCACCTCCCCCATCTGGGCTGTGAGTCCTCCCTCCTCCCTCCCTCACTTCTCCCTCCCTCCTTCCTCCCTCCTCTCTCCCTCCCTCCTCCCTCCCTCCTCCACCTCCTCAATCTGTCACTCATATACCATAACGTTGTTTTAATCGTTACTGAACGCACAAACTCACTTCCACCCTGTTCTCCCCTGTCTTGTCTTATCTGCTCCCTCTCTCTCTCCCTCTCCCTCTCCCTCTCTCTCTCTCACTCTCTCTCTCTCTCCATCTCTCTCTCCTCCTCCCTCTCCCTCTCTCTCTCCCTCTCCCTCTCTCTCTCTCTTTCCCTCTCTCTCTCCCCCCCTCCCTCTCCCTCTCCCTCTCCCTCTCTCTCTCTCTCTCTCTCCCTCCCTCGCAGGTGAGGAACTCCTCCACACTTCTCTTCAGTACGTTGATCACACGCATCTTTGGAGTGAAGAAAGGGAAGGACGAGCACTCCAAAAAGAACAGGTGGGAGTGTGTGTGTGTGTGAGTGTGTGTGAGTGTGAGTGTGTGTGGGGAGATCTCTCTTCCTCCTCTTAAGCACAACTCCCCGCGGGGCTACAATAACAACAACGCTACTCCGTCCCCTCAAACTGACGTTCAGACGCTCTGATTGACAACGCAGGGGGGGGAGTTTTCGACCGGCTGTCGTGCTCTCCTCCGCCACCAGAGGGCAGTGTGGTGACGTCTCCCAGCCATCCTAGAGTCTTTATCTTCCAGACCAGAGTTCTCAACCCCCCACTCTGGCAGGCCCAGTATGTCAATGAGACATGCAGTCCTCTCTACCGCTTTTGTAAACTTTAGACTTCTAGTGTTTTCTCTCTGTTTATGTTTATGTATTCTCTCACACGTTGACTTCATGACCGAGGCGGTTCTTTTCCCCAACTCTCCTTCTCGTTTGTACAGTACCCCTCCCCCAGCCCACACACACACACACACACGCGCCTTCACTAGTTGACAGGAGAACTGTCGTCTGGCACGTCACTCCCAATCACTGCTCCGCTAGCATTGGCCTTTGACCTGTGGTGCATTCTGGGTATGGACAGAGGTCCCATGTGGAGTGAGTGAGGCTTGATGGTTAGAGGTGACAGCGGAGGGCAGGGGGGGGGGGACATAGTGGGGGTAGCGGTGGTCTAGGGGATAGTGAGTTGGACTGATGATCGGAAGGTTATGAGTTTGAATCCCGCCTGGAGCTTCACCCTCCCCCCTCCCCCCTGGCCCTCTCTCCCCCTTTCCCCCAACCCCCTCCCCCCTCCACCCTGACCTGGATAATCAGCACAGCCATGACCCCTGACCTCTTGACCCCACCCAGGTTTCACTGGAGCAGTGAGACGTCAGACTGAGAGGCCCTCGTCACACACACACACACACACACGCACACACACACACACACAGAGTAGGTGTGTGTCTCCTACCTGATGTAGTTTTGGGGCAGCAGAGCGGTTCCTCTTCTACTTCACGGTTCCTCTTGTCTGTTTCCTGTTTCTCTGCCTCAGAGGATCACCTTCATCTGAGAGGACGTCCCAGGGGGTCTATCTGTGTGTGTGTGCACTTGTGTGTACCTCTGTGTGTGTGTGTGTGCGTGTGTGTGTGGAAGTTTGTGTGGTGTGTGTGTACAGCCAGGGGTTAAAGTTCAGAGGTGTGTGGTGTCGGTCAAGGGCCGGTGATGGACAGGTTTGTAGGTGTGTGGGGGGGGGGGGGGGGGGGCAGGGGAGCTACACAGGGCTGGGGTGGGGGGGGTCTGTAATCCAAAGTGAAAGGACACAGGGGACTCTGTGCGTGGCTAACCGCTAGCACATTGACTGGTGTCAGTCCCAATCTAGCACACTAGCCACTAGCGACACAACCGGGTCACCAGAACACCCCCCCCCCGGCTCTAACTCAGACCAGGCCTCACCACTGTTAGTGCCGGGGGCGGGCGGGGGAGGACTAAAATAACTGTGTCCCTTTGGAAAGAAAAACGATTCACCTCAGCTGAAGAGTTAGAAGAGGTCGTTTCTTTTCTGTTGTAGCTAAACATACCTCCTTCCTGTTTCACAGGCCTCTTTATTTAGATTAGGAATTATTTTTATTTTTTGGGGGGCTTTATTGGAGGTGAACAGGGTTGAGGGTTTTGGCGATGATTTTGAAGTTAAATAAAGTTTTGTCAGTTTATGGATGCGTCCACATTCGGTCTCTCTCTCTCTCTCTCTCTCTCTCTCGCACACACACACACACACACACACACACACACACACACACACACACACACACACACACAGGGAAGGTTTAGAAGATAGACCATCAACCTTTCTCTCTCTCTGATGAGCTCTCTCTTTCCTTTTTGCATTTTTCTTTTTGCACAGGCCAATTTTTCTTGTCACCGTCAAAACTTGTAAAACTCTTTCTCCCTCCCTCCCTCCCTCCCTCCCTATCTCTCTCCCTCCCTCCCTCTCTCTCTCTCTCCCTCCCTATCTCTCTCCCTCTCTCCCTCCCTATCTCTCTCTCTCTCCCTCCCTCCCTCTCTCCCTCCAGGATGACAGGCCGGGAGTTCTTCACTCGTTTCCCGGCGCTCTATCCCTTCCTCCTGAGTCAGCTGGAGGAGGCAGCGGCCTCTGTGGACAGGTGAGGGGGGGGGGGGGGGGTCCTCCTCTGTCTCGGGGACGCTGAACACATTACTGAGGAGCTGTCATTAGCGGGCTGTTAGGTTTCCTATCCGGGCCTTCTCACCGCTGTGTGAGTGGGGTGTGTGTGGGTGGGGGGTAGATGTGTTTGGGTGGACAAGCCCAGCTGGCAGAGAGGGTCCTCTCTGCTCTATGGTAGGCCTTATGGCTCACACACACACTCACACACACTCACACACACACACACACACACACACACACACACACACACACACACACCCTTTGGACTACTGCTGTGATCTAGTCTCTGTTTCTACATCTGTACACGTCATACTGAGATGCTCAACTGCATTCCGTTGAAAAAGAGCGATGGTGTTCTAGTGAGAGGAGTGTGTGTGTGTGTGTGTGGTGTGTGTGTGTGTCTTCCATTATGAGGGAGACAGTGATACGTAGGTTGTTGCACGCTGACTCCTCCATCCTGATGTGTCCTCTCCTCCACCA
>NC_137674.1:17238448-17243448 GCF_963989245.1 Nansenia antarctica
TGAGTGTGAGTGTGTATGAGTGTGTATGAGTGTGGTGTGTGTGAGTGTGTATGAGTGTGAGTGTGTGTGAGTGTGTATGAGTGTGAGTGTGTGTGAGTGTGTATGAGTGTGAGTGTGTGTGAGTGTGTATGAGTGTGAGTGTGTGTGAGTGAGTGTGAGTGTGTGTGAGTGTGACTGTGTGTGAGTGTGTGTGAGTGTGAGTGTGTGTGAGTGTGTATGAGTGTGTGTGAGTGTGTATGAGTGTGAGTGTGTATGAGTGTGAGTGTGTATGAGTGTGAGTGTGTATGAGTGTGAGTGTGTATGAGTGTGAGTGTGTGTGAGTGTGTATGAGTGTGAGTGTGTGTGAGTGTGTATGCGTGTGTGTGAGTGTGTATGAGTGTGAGTGTGTATGAGTGTGAGTGTGAGTCTGTGTCTTCTCCAGGCCGAATCGCAAAGCGAGCGTCTTCCTTTGGACTTTCCCGTCCTGCCAGCTGTGGTGATGGACGACGCTCCTGGTCTGGAAGCAGTAGTGGGTGTTTCCAGACTGTTTGTTTGGTTCTTGTTAGAGTTGTTATAAAGCTCTCACTGGCACAGCACCAGAATATCTGGAAGACCTTTTGCTCGCTTATCAGCCCAATAGAGCTCTCAGGTCTTCTGACGCTGGTTTTCTCTGTGTACCACATGTACAAAAGAAGAGATTTGGTGAGGCTGCATTCTCATTTTATGCAGCCAAATTGTGGAATGTACTGCCAGTTTACATTAGGGATGCAACCTCAGCACATATGTTCAAGTCAAGACTAAAAACCCATCTTTTTAATATTGCCTTTAAATGACTAAATAATTAAATTAAGATTACATAATGATTAAAGCACTTTGAACTGCAACGTTAATAGGAAAAGCGCTATACAAATACAATTATTATTATTATTATTATTATTATTATTATTATTATTGTTATTATTATTATTATTATTATAGTGCTCCTAAACCACTTGGACAGGGGTCGGCAATAGGCGGCCCGTGGGCCATTGCTGGCCCGTCACCAATAATATTTGGCCCAGCAGATTATTTTGAGAATCCACTTTTTTTTCTTCTTTTTTTTTTTTACAATATCGGACCGACAGTCCCACACCGCGCCTATAATATCCGAATAGAGAATCTACCTCCACCTGAATAATGCTTATTGTACTTTTATTCATGTTGAGAGTGAATGACACAGGGACAGAAAATCAGGCAGCGGGGTGCACCGAAGCGCACTGACCCTGAACCCCTCAGAGTGAATCATAAGTAGGTGGACAATGCGTAGTGCTGAAATAGCCGACATGCGGTGTGGTTTGAAAAAAAGAACATCAGCTCATTAAATCATTCAAACGTAATGTTTACGTATGTGACTGCAACACACATATGAACATCCCATCGGTCACTATTTGCTTGATATCTGGTGATATGGATGTCACTTTAATCCGCAGGCAGTTCTCAAGGTTTTTATGCATCAATCAATTCCTCTCGTGCGTCTTTATCACATTCATTGACGAAAAGGACGACTCGCATGTATAGAAAGGGAACATTGTGAGCACGGAAGATGTGAGTCTCACAACGGCTTTGCATTGATGAAACCAGGTAGGATGAACGTATAGTTCGCTGTCCATTCCTCTTTAAATGCCCTGTTTTCACCGTCAACTTTCCTCTTTAGACCTTTGGAGAGTGACATTATGTTTCTCTTGCCAGCTAGCAGGTTAAATGTTTAGCTAACTTCACCCGACACGCAAACAACCAATCCAATAATAAATAATGTGACCTTGTCTGGGAGGAGGGGGGAATAATTCAGAATAAAACTATGTTAAATAATTATTAGAATAAGTTAGGCTACGCTACATCGTCAGTCCACATATTTATTATTCAAAAATATGGAAAAGGGTGAAATTACGTTTCAACGTTGTTGAGAATCACAACACAAACTCGCTAGTCAAGCCAAAATACTGCAACGTAATGGATTGGACTGCTACCTAGTTAACTAGAACACTACTTTACATTGTTAGCAGGCTCACAAAACAAGCTGTGTTAGTTGACTAGCGATGTGTACATTTTTCGAAAGAAAAGTCAAAGCATTAGAACGTGTCACATTTTGTAACAATCAATTACTTAAATTAGCCTTTGATTATGTTCGGGCCCGCCATCTAGTGGCTCAAATTTTTTGGGGCCCGAGGCCAAACCTAATTGCCGACCCCTGCACTAGGACATCTCACTATCCTCTTCTACATTTACATTGAAGTGTTTTGGGCATTTAGCAGACACCTTTACGCAAAGCGACTTACAACAAAAATACATTTGACTGAAGCGAATCGTCTATCCACCAGTCGTAGCAGGACAAAGTCATCTGTGCTCGGCCCTGGGGCCATTGGCAGTCGTAATGCTAGAAGAAGGAAGATTATTTTTATTAAATTATTATGACACAGGAGACACAGTACAGGGGGGTAGTAGATGTCTCAGGAGAAACAGTACAGGGGGGGTAGTAGATGTCTCAGGAGGGACAGTACAGGAGGGTAGTAGATGTCTTAGGAGAAACAGTACAGGGGGGTAGTGGATGTCTCAGGAGGGACAGTACAGGGGGGTAGTAGATGTCTCAGGAGAAACAGTATAGGGGGGTAGTAGATGTCTCAGGAGGGACAGTACAGGGGGGTAGTAGATGTCTCAGGAGGGACAGTACAGGGGGGTAGTAGATGTCTTAGGAGACACAGTACATGGGGTAGTAGATGTCTCAGGAGGGACAGTACAGGGGGTAGTAGATGTCACAGGAGGAACAGTACAGGGGGTAGTAGATGTCTCAGGAGGGACAGTACAGGGGGGTAGTAGATGTCTCAGGAGGAACAGTACAGGGGGTAGTAGATGTCTCAGGAGGGACAGTACAGGGGGTAGTAGATGTCTCAGGAGGGACAGTACAGGGGGTAGTAGATGTCTCAGGAGGGACAGTACAGAGGGTAGTAGATGTCTCAGGAGGGACAGTACAGGGGGGTAGTAGATGTCTCAGGAGGGACAGTACAGGGGGTAGTAGATGTCTCAGGAGGGACAGTACAGGGGGGTAGTAGATGTCTCAGGAGGGACAGTACAGGGGGGTAGTAGATGTCTCAGGAGGGACAGTACAGGGGGGTAGTAGATGTCTCAGGAGGGACAGTACAGGGGGTAGTAGATGTCTCAGGAGGGACAGTACAGGGGGGTAGTAGATGTCTCAGGAGGGACAGTTAAGGTGTAACCTGAAGAGATGCATCCCCGTACTTTGTATCATCGGTAGTGTGTATTCCCAAAGATAGCGTCGCTCACGTGTAAAAAATATCTGCGTGTCTTTGTGTGTGTGTGTGTGTGTGTGTGTGACTATCTCTGCGTGTGTGTGTGTGTGTGTGTGTATGTGTGTGACTATCTCTGCGTGTGTGTGTGTGTGACTCTCTGCGTGTATGTGTGTGCGTGTGTGACTATCTGTGTGTGTGTGTGTGTGTGTGACTATCTCTGCGTGTGTGTGTGTGTGTGTGTGTGTGTGTGTGTGTGTGTGTGTGTGTGAGTGTGTGACTATCTCTGTGTGTGTGTGTGTGTGTGTGTGTGTGTGTGTGTGACTATCTCTGCGTGTGTATGTGTGTGTGTGACTATCTCTGCGTGTGTGTGTGTGTGTTCCAGGTGCGGCCGCTCGGCCGTGTACAGGACCCGTGAGATGGCGGCCCGGGCGCTGGTGCCGTTCGTCATGGTAACGCAGGTCCCCTCCACCATCCAGGCCCTGCTGGGGGGGCTGCCCCTCTGCCCCGGGCCCGGAGCCCAGCAGAACCACGTCCACGGAACCCTGCTGCAGGTACCACAACCTCACACACGCACGCACACACACACACACACACACACACACACACACAGACACTCAGGCAGCGGAGGGTAAAAGCAGGTGTCGTCATATAAACACACACCCGACAACACAACTAAACACTCACACAGCCCTGTGAGACGCATCCTAGGACATGCCCCCCAACGGTACTTGGACAGGGTGGGCCGGGAACGGTGGTGGGGGAGGTGGGGAGACCAGGGGTCAAGGGTCAGAGAGAGTAGGGTTTATTCTACTCTGACGTGGCAGCACGTTGATTTGATAGCGGGGCTGCAGGGAGGGAGGGAGAGAGGAAGGAAGAGAGAGAGAGAGAGAGAGAGGGAATCAAGTCGACCTATGTTTCTGATTGTTTCTGTACATTTACACTTTTTTTTCTTTGTCTTTCGTAGATATTTGTGTGTCATATTGACTGTTAATTCACTATTGTTTATTTCACTTGCTTTTGCAATGGGAACATGTGTTTCCTGTGCCAATACATGGGGTTGAACGGAGGTAGAGAGAGGAGGAGGAGGGAGAGAGGAGGAGGAGGAGGAGGGAGAGGGGAATGGCAAGGTGGTGGGCTCTCAGCAGATTACGGGAGGCTTTGAAGGAGAGAGATTTGTTTTCTTTCCTGTCATGGCGACCATGTGTGGAGCTCTCCCATATGTCTGCTGCTCTCTCCCCGCTTCGCTGGGAGGATGAGGGGACCTCTGTCTATGGAGGAGGAGGGGGAGGACGAGGAGGGGGAGGAGGACGTGGAGGGGGAGGAGGAGGAGGAGAGGAAGGGAGGAGGAGAAGGAGGAGGGGGAGGATGAAGGAGGAGGAGAAGGAGGGAGGAGGAGAAGGAGGAAGGGGAGGATGGGAAGGAGGAGGGGGAGGGGGAAGAGGAGGATAAGGAGGGAGGAGGTGAAGGAGGAGGGGGAGGATGGGAAGGAGGAGGGAGGAGGAGCAGGATGGGGAGGAGGAGGGGGAGGAGGGAGGAGGAGAAGGAGTAAGGAGGAGGTGGAGGAGGAGGAGGATGGGAAGGAGGAGGGAGGAGAAGGTAGGGGGAGGAGGAGGAGGTACGAGGAGGAGGAGGAGGATGAAGGAGGGGGAGGTGGAGGAGGAGGAGTTGGAGGAGGAGGAGGAAGTACGAGGAGGAGGAGGAGGTGGAGGAGGAGGTGGAGGGAGGAGGAGGGGAAGA
>NC_137674.1:17248448-17268448 GCF_963989245.1 Nansenia antarctica
ACCAAGGGGTGTCTTCTCCCTCGACGGGCTACGATAAGGTAGGAGTGTCTGCAGATCCCCTGTGGAGATAGTCAGAAGTGTTTGGCTCTGGGGGAGGAGGAGGAGGGGGGGGGGTGGGAGGGGGGGGCTGTTATGGTGGGAGAAGTGTTCCTATGCAGGCGGCCTGAAGTAAACACAGTAGAACACCGTTTCCAGGATAGTCTACGTGTGGACCTGGGCATGACCCGCTGATGGAGGAGATTGTGTGTGCGTTATTTGACTGCGTACTGCGGGCCAGTTGAACACCGAAGCGATTAAGACGGTGTGTTCAGCTGCAGCGGGTGGTTAACGCATGCTAGTTTTGTGTCTGTGTGTAGCAGATGTCGGTGTCTCTCTGGGAAAAAAAGCTCCCTCCGTTATTTTAACCACTAATCGGACACGTTAGTGTTACCAACAAGCCACCCACACACCATAAACCCACCAACACCCTCTGTCCATCGACATGAACAGGACAGCATCGTTCAGGGCTTCGCGTTCATCTGCAAAAGTTTGGGAACCCTTTTGGATTATTCTTTGTTACCTTTTGAGAAGATGATTACTAAGGCCCAGACCAAGGTGATTTACTCGTTAGGGCTTCAATGAGTCAGGTGAATAATTTAATATTGAATTGAATATTCTGAAGTAACTCCATGCCTTCTAAAGTATCCGACTGCGGTGGCTGTTGTGTCAGGTGTTAAAAACCATGGGTTCCTCTAAACCAGGGGTGGGCAATTATTTTTCCCAGGGGGCCAAATGAGCAACTGGAAATATTTTGGAGGGCCGGGCCAAAATTCCGAACTCAATTATGCATAATATACATTTTATTTCTATATAAAATGCAGTAAATGGCATTGTTTTGACCGCTGGTAAGAGTGTATGTTATTATTTGCCAATTAAATGGTGAGGTTAGCTTTCAAAAATAACATTTATTCAAATAGAATTTCAACACTGCAGGTAAAGGGAGAGGAAAACAGCTGCATTTCATCCTCAACCTTTTTGAAATCTTGAAAACGCCTTGAAAATTCATCATGCAGTGCTCCTAACATGGATGAGTACCTGTGCCGGTGATCAGCTGATGGTTTGACTTCTTTCAGGGTTTTCATGTGTTCGAGATTGTTGCTGCCTAGTTGCCTTGAAATGAATTGCAACTTTGTCATGAAGGCTTTCACATGGCTATGCATTTCATGAACAAAAAGGCCCTTGCCCTGCAGTTGTGTGTTCAGTTCATTCATCATTGCAGTCACATCAACAGCAAATGATAAATCTGCCATCCAGTCCTCATCAGACAGCTCTGGGATGGTTTTGCCTTTCATCTCACAAAACTCCTTTATCTCTGATTTCAGAACCCAAAACCTTTTTAGCACTTTGCCCAGGCTGAGCCATCTGACAGCTGTGTGGTACCTGACATCACCATGTTCGCTCTCTTGCTCCTCCAATAGTGAAACAAACTGCCTGGGATTTAATGCTCGCGCTCTGATGAAATTAACTGTTCTAGTAACAACATCAACCACATGGCTAAGTTTTAGCACTGACTTGCACAACGCTTGCTGATGAATAATACAATGTATAAACACACATTTCTGCTCTGCGTTGAGTTCACTCACTTTATCTTGCATTCTTTTCAAAAGCCCAACATTTTTCCCTGTCAAATTCGGACATCCATCCGTAGTGACACCTGCCAGTCTGTCCCATTCGAGTCCCAGTTTGTCCATGCATGCGTTGACCTCGGTGAACAGATCACTCCCCGTTGTGGTTTCTTTCATTGGCCGGATTGCTGCCAGCTCCTCCGTAAGCTTGAAGTCGCGCGTTTTATACTAATATAACAATTAGTAGTCCATATTTGTTTGAAAGTTCTGCGTTCGGCATCCACTTTCCTCTTTTTGGCATGAGCCGACATTTTCGCATTTTTCAGGGGTGACAAGGAAGGTAGACAGTTCAGGGGTGACACGGAAGGAAGACAGGTTGTCAATCACACGCATTTCTTGTGCACGATTGCGTGCACTGTGAGAATAAATGGGCTTCAAAATAAAAGCAATGCGGTTTTAGTCCACCCATAAGATAATTAGAAAATATAATATATAATAAAAAATAAAAAAACTTTTTTTCCGCGGGCGGTCAGAATCATCCGGCGGGACGTATTTGGCCCGCGGGCCGTACAATGCCCAGGTCTGCTCTAAACCAAGGATGTCAGAATCAAGATAGTTCACTTCAACCATCAAGGAGAAGGCTACAAAAGACTCTCGCAACGTTTCAAACTACCCATTTCCACTGTCAGAAACATCATCAGAAAATGGAAAATAAATGGAACAATTGAAGTCAAGAAAATGTTCTGATAGAATGGCCCGAGATCTGGTGAGAAATGCTCAGAAGAACCCACACATCACTGCAAAAGAGCTGCAAAAAAGAGTAGCAGACACGGGTCTAGTTGTTCACAGGACAACAATACAGCGTACCTTAAACAACAAAAACCTACATGGCCAGAAAGAAGCTGCCAGAAAGAAGCCTTTCCTACGACCTCAACACGAAGTTAGGCGTCTGAAGTATGCAAAAGAAAACCTTGAGAAACCTGAAGCCTATTGGAACAATGTGCTGTACATTGACAAAACTTTTTGGCCACAACCAAATAAGGTATGTTTGGAGAAAAAAGGGTGAAGCATTTGTAGAGAAGAACACCTTGCCAACTGTTAAGCATGGAGTGGATCCATTATGCTTTGGGGTTATATAGCAGCTGGGGGCACAGGCAATATTGTGCGGTGGAAGGAAGAATGGATTCCACCAAATATCAATGTTCAAAGGTCAGTCCAGAAATTTAAGTTGAAGAGAGGTTGGGTGTTCCAGCAAGACAATGACCCGAAGCATACCTCAAAATCAACCATGAAGTACCTCCAGGAAAGACGGATGAAGGTTTTGGAATGGCCATCACAATCCCCAGACTTGAATATTATTGAAAATCTATGGAGAGATCTCCATATTTAAATCGCCATAGCCTGTCGTGGTCCAGACTGTGTTCAGTAGAAAAAAGGAGACATGGCCAACCTTTGGGCAGCCAGCTAGCCATGTATGTTTTTCGTATGTGCTAGCTTGAAAGTGACGAACAAAACTCTTTGTTGTTTTTGTGATGGCAAGTTCAGTCAGGAGTTGGACGTTCTCTTGAAATAATATTTTAATTTATTTTTTCCTCAAATGTCCTCAGAGAAAATGACATAGCACGCAAAGATTCTATTGAATTAACATCACTCATATTGACAGTGTGGTGATGGCGATGAGGTCAAGTGTCAAGTGCCGCAAAAAATTCAAACGCGTAGTGTTGCGCATGCATGTCTATGATAAGCTGGTTCACAGCCATAAAAATATCACGTTCAGTAAGGCCTACTGCACGTACTGTGTACTCGAATCCCAGTAAGTAAGTAAGTAAGTAAGTAAAGCTTTATTTATATAGCACCTTTCATACAAGAAATGCAACTCAAAGTGCTTTACAACAGGAATAAGAACATTAAGTGAAAAAAATAAAATAAACATATATAAAAACATTAACATGCATAGAATGAATATAAAAGCAGGGGAAAACAGTAAAAAGAAAAGGTAAAGGTCAGTCTTTCTGTACTTCCCATTGGTTTTCACCACAAACATCAGTTTTTGGAAAAGGTCTGTCTCAGTCTCTGTGTACGTTCTCAGTCTCTGTGTACGTTCTCAGTCAAGGAAATTACCCACAAACTATCCTAGCTTGTCTTGCCGGATCGTTGAGGCTAGTACCATTTGTTCTTACAAGATGCACTTTTTTTTTTTTGTCAACCACTAGTCAACCACCAGTCAATCAGTCTCTGTGTACGTTCTCAGTCTCTGTGTACGTTCTCAGTCTCTGTGTACGTTCCCAGTCTCTGTGTACGTTCTCAGTCTCTGTGTACGTTCTAAGTCTCTGCTAGACCTTGCACCAAAAATCCAGCTACACAGTCAGTATCAACATTACAGTTTCTTTCTTTTGCACACCTCTTTCAACTAGTCAGTCTGTGTACGTGAATATAAGAGCAGGGGAAAACAGTAAAAAGAAAAGGTAAAGAAAATACAAGAAAAAAAAGAATTAAAAAAGGGCTAGTTGATAAAATATGTAAAGTGCAATAGCTGGCAAATGAGCAGTGGGCAGGTGCAGATAAGCTAGTTGAAGGCTATATTGAAGAAGTGCGTTTTTAGCTTTCTTTTAAAAATATTTAGTGAGCTGGCTTCCCTGATCTCTAAAGGTAATGTGTTCCAAAGCTTTGGGGCATAGTTGGCAAAGGCTGCGCTCCCGATCTTCTTCTGACTGTTGCTGGGAACCTCTAATAAACCTGCGATAGATGATCTTAGTGTTCTTGAGGGTACATAATTGGCAAGGGAATTAGCAATGTACTTTGGGCCTTGCCCATTAAGGGCTTTGTATATAAGGAGGAGGACCTTAAAATCAACCCTACATGTTACTGGCAGCCAGTGCAGAGTAGCTAGGACCGGAGTAATGTGTTCTCTCCTCTTGGTTCTAGTTAGAAGTCGAGCTGCAGAGTTTTGAATGAGCTGAAGTCTTGCAGTCGTTTTTTTAGGAAGGCCAGTAAAAAGTGCGTTACAGTAATCGAGCCGGCTTGAGACAATGGCATGAATCAGTTTTTCAGCATCTTTTTGGTTTATAAGTGGTCTTACTTAAGCAATGTTTCTAAGGTGAAAGAATTATGTTTTCGTCACCTTGTTAATATGGGACTTGAAGCTTAGGTCTGAGTCGAAAATAACACCTTGACTGGTAACCTCAGGTTTAATCCATGATGTCAGTTTCCCTAGATTATTAAACAGCATATCCCTCTTTGCTTTACGGCCGATCAGTAGGACTTCAGTTTTGTCCTTGTTTAGCTTCAAGAAGTTATTGCTCATCCATTTATTTATTGCTAGAAGACAGTTCGTAATGGAGTCTATAGCTGAAGTATCATTTGGTTCAGCAGAAATGTACAGTTGCGTGTCATCGGCATAGCTGTGGAAACATACGTTGTACTCTCTAATGATGTCCCCGAGTGGTAACATGTATAGTGAGAATAGTAGTGGACCAAGGCAGCTCCCTTGTGCGACTCCGAAGTCGCTGTCATGTTTCTCAGACACATGATCTCCAAGCTTGACATAGAACTTTCTCCCTGTAATGCATGTTCTGAACCAATTTAACACGCTGCCAGAAAGACCAACTAACTCTTCAAGACGATTGATTAGGATATCATGGTCGATCGTATCGAACGCTGCACTTAGATCTAATAGGACGAGAATTGAGACCTTATTAGCATCAGAGTTTAGTCTGAGATCACTCACTATTTTAGTAAGAGCAGTTTCAGTGCTGTGATATGTTCTAAAACCTGATTGAAATTCCTCCATGACATTATTTTCTTTCAGAAAGGAGTGCATGCACGAGGCAAGCTGACTTCTTGGCAGCTTTTCCATTAGCAGAATGGGATAGATATGTACAGCAGGGCAGCAGTTTAAAACCAAAACGATAGAACACACTGAGAGACAAACATTTAAATGCTTTTTTTTATTAAAGGGCTTGGGCATGCGCCGCATTTATAGCTTATTATGACCGCTTATGACCGCTCACCCACACACACACACACACACACACACACACACACACACACACACACACACACACACACACCCACACCGCTCACACACACACACACACACACATTCAAAGATACCACGTCTCACACAGAGCTAGTTCGGGACCTGTGCGGTCCTCAGAAGACCCTCTCCCTAGGTGTGGCATCATCACGCCCCAGCAGACAGGACACAGAGGTCAGATCGTCCCTTTGATCCAAGCATCACCAAACACAGCCAGAGCCAACGCTGCCCCCGGAGTTCTGTTGACACAACCTCCCCAGCTTCCCCCCGGAGCGGGCTAATGAGGGGTCCAGATGGACCGGCACTAACAGAACCCGACGTGGGATCCTCTCTCCAGCGCAACCCGGCTAGCGGCGGTGGCCAGCATATCGAGGTCGTCCCAGCGGAATTAATCCTTAGTATATTTCCATAACATAACTTGCGAGAAGCAGACTCACTCGCGGTCCTCCCTCCCTCTCTACAGTGGTGGTAGCAGGTCTCCTTTTCCCCCTTCTAGCCCACGGATGAGACTTATTTCCTTAGAGAACACTCCTTAGGGAACACTCCTTAGAGAACACTCCTTAGGGAACACTCCTTAGAGAACACTCCTTAGAGAACACTCCTTAGAGAACACTCCTTAGAAACCACTCCTTAGAGAACTTACTTCCTTAGAGAACATTCAGACGACAAGTTATTATCTGATGATGTCTGTAATACGGTCGAGGGCACATTTCCCCACATCCGTTATTGACCGTTGGTCGATAACATATGTGTCACATTCTAATGCTTTGGTCCGCATATCAGGATCTGATGTAATGATCTGACTTTCCTTTCGAAAATGTGAATACATTTCCACGTTGTTGAAAACCAACGACACATCGCTAGTCGACTAACACAGCTTGTTTTGTTTTGTAGTGTTGTAGTTAACTAGGTAGCAGTGGAGATTACTCACCCAATCCATTGCGTTTTCAAAAGTCGGAAAACATTTTGATTGGTTGCCGATATGCAGACCAAAAGACAAGAATGGGTCACGTATCTGTCTTTATACACATACATGTCGACCGTATTTCATCAATGACACGTGAGGCTAAGTTAGCTGGAAGTTTACGTTAGCGGCGGAGCTGGCTGGACACACTCCCCGTTAATGTTCGTATACATTTTAGCCCTGATAGATATCTATCAAACCACTTATCTTTGCACTCGATCAAAATCCAGGACCCTGTATTTAGTAGGGTAAAAAGGCACGGCTGTTCTAGTGTTTACCGACTAGCGCGCGTGCGTGCGTGTGTGTGTGTGTGTGTGTGTGTGTGTGTGCGCGTGCGCGTGCTTGTGTGTGTGTGGGTGTGTGTGTGTGTGTGTGTGTGTGTGTGTGTGTGTGTGTGTGTGTGTGTGTGTGTGTGCGTGCGCGCGCGGGTGTGTGTGTGTGTGTGTGCGTTTGTGTGCGTGGGTGTGTGTGTTAGGGATGCACGATATGCATTTTTTCCAACCGATACGATAACCGATGTTTACCCGCTTCTCGTGGCCGATAACCGATATGAGAACAGATATAATTTCACAGTTGATAACCTGTAGTTCATGCACACCTGAAGGTAAGAAAGAATGTAGTGAGCAAAGATTGATGATTTAATATTCCATAGTGATCTCACCAAATCTAACTTACATCACTATTGTTAACACAACAAAGAGAACACTTCTGACTCTTCAAATGTTGAAATAATTTAAGCCTCTTTCACACATAGTTCCCTGTAACTTCAATGGAATCCCAAGCTGTGCCGTCCAGCCATTTTCGCCGTTCACTCAAATGCCGGTAGATTCGCGTCTTGCTCCCTTTAACACATGTCAGCGTTTCCCTGGTTGCGAGATCTAAACTACTAGAACTGAAAGCGGCAGGTAACAGGCACGTAACATCCATATGCTGTATATATAAATAAATATATTTGACTACCAGCAAGACACCGGAGCACTCGTATCTATAACAAACGCGGAGATTGTATGAGCCCCGCGTCAGTCAGCCTTTCCGTAGAAATACATTGCTCCGTTATATATCTAACGTTACATGTTTTAAGGCTGATCTGTGCATGATAGTGCTGCATTATGTTGATCTATTTATATCGATCTATTCTTGCCAATTCCTTATTACCAGTGGAAAGGGGGAAGGCTAAAACACTTTGAATGGAATAGATGGAGGAAGCATGATACTCGCGAGTTCATCTCGCTTTTCCCCCTGTTGATGTATTAAACAATCTAAGCAATCTAATCAGAGAAGTTATTATGTAATATTATTGATGGATGTGCCATTTTTGATGGAGAGCAGTGAGCGGATGACTGGATGTGAGCATGTATTTGACTAATGCCGATAGATTCGCGTCTTGCTCCGAAACCGGAGCTGTCGGCGCAGACAGGATTTTACAGCGTTCCTTCAAACTATCGTAATTCATGAACTATATGCCCAATCTAAAAAAGTCAAACAGTTTCTGAAAGCAGAGAAGTTGCACTTTTTGAACAGTTGAACTTTTTAAGGCTTATTACGGTAGTTCACCGAACTTTTTCCGAACATGTATTGCAAATTGCAAACGCACTATCTGCCTCAGAAACTCTGAAAAATGTCCACACCGGGGAAGCCATGTTTCGCTCTCGTCTCTCCACTGCGTGGCTGTACGCAGGCGCAGCATCATGAGCGCGACAACCGGAACCGGAAATATTTCTGGCTTCATATTATCGGCTCTATATCGGCTAAAATGTAATAATGTGATCTTTGCACTCGATCAAAATTCAGGACCCTGAATTTAGTAGGGTAAAAAGGCACGGCTGTTCTAGTGTTTACCGACTAGCGGGTTTCTTTCCAGCGTTAGAAAGGTACGGCGGGTAGCTAGCGTGTTAGCTAGCGTGTTTGCTCTGCGGAGGTCTGGGGCTGAGACGGCGGTAGCTGGACAGGGTCCTGAGGAGGGGTAGGGTGTGAGCAGGACCGGTGCTGGTGACAGGGGGGCGGGTCACATAATCTCTGTCTCACAGCCACCAGGACCGCTGCTCTGGGTCCACTCAGAGGCTTCACTCACTCGCTCGCACGCACACACACTCACGCGCACGCACGCACACACACACACACACACACACACACACACACACACGCGCACACACACAAAGTCTCTCTCACACACACACACACACACACACACACAAACACACACACACACACACACACATAATGTCACACACACACAATCACACACACAAAGTCTCTCTCTCACACACACACACACACACACACACACATAATGTCACACACACACAAAGTCTCTCTCACACACACACACACAAACACACACACACACATACACACACACACACACACACACAATCACACACACAATGTCTCTCTCTCACAAACACACATACACACCCACACAATCCCACATGTAATGTCTCACACACACACACACACACACGTCCCTGGGGTGCAGTTCAGTTCCACAGCTCTGATCCAGATTGGTTGATAAAGATGTTACAACAGTGCTTGTTTGTTGTTGGGTATGTGTGTGTGTGTGTGTGGGTGTGGGTGTGGTTGTGTGTGTGTGGGTGGTTGTGGGTGTGGGTGTGGGTGTGTGTTTGAGTCTGTCTGTAGAACTAGAATTAATTGTTTTATTGTTGTTTGTTTGTGTAACGAGTGTAGCTTGTTCATGTACGTTTATGCACTGGTTGTCCTCAAGTGTGTGTGTGTGTGTGTGTGTGCGTGCGTGCGTGCGTGCGTGCGTGTGTGTGTGCGTTTGTGTGCATGGGTGTGTGTGTGTGTGTGTGTATCAATCTTTATCAGAGCTGTGGAACTGAACTGCACCCCAGGGTGTGTGTGTGTGTGTGTGTGTGTGTGTGTGTGTGTGTGTGTGTGTGTCTCCAGCGTTGCCCTGTGGTGAGTGTGTGTGGGCGGGGCCGCGGGGCTGATAACAGGCTCTCTCAGGCCTTCACACAGCAGCTCTATTTATACCGGCCCGCCTCCCGACACAACACACATGCCGTAAAAACGCCCGCTCGAAAAAAACAACGGGCGTACAAATAGGTTTAGGATTTGTTTCGTACTCGAGCGGCAGAGTCGCCAAACCCCGTTCCCATAAAGTCTCCCGAAGCGGAGGACTGCCCCCCACGAGATCCCTGGTCCTCACCCCCCCCCTCCACCTCTCCACCTGTGGCCCGAAAACGTCAGACCTGGGACTCTCTCTCCGCTAAAACACAGTGGATTTCATCTCCTTCATTCGTTCATTCGCCGCCTTTTTTTCGTTTTTCTCTGCCTCACCCCCCCCTCTGAGATTTCACAACATATCATGATGCTTTTTGGGGGTAAACGCCGGCTTCTATAAATACTCCTCCTCGTTTCCTCGGTGCTGCTGTCCGGATTAAGCCGGCTGAGGCTACTGGGGACTTCCCAGCCCGGAGCAGGGAGGGGGGGAGGAAGGGAGGGAGGGAGGCAGTGCAGGCAATACAGGCAGAGGAGGAGGAGAGAGAGGGAGGGAGGGAGGGATGTGCGGGTGCTGTTTGTGTGAGCCAGTGGGTGTTGGCTGGCTGGGCGTGGCAGGGGCGGTTCGGGGGGGAGGGGTCCATGGCTCGGCGGCCGGGGCCTGATGCTACGTGGTCGGCCTGGTTTCCCCCCCCCGCTGCCTTTCCTGCGTGGCGTAATGAATGGCTTCCTCCTTTGTGGCCGCGGCCAGCTAAAGAGTATACTTACGCAGGCCCGGAATATACCAGAATATACCCAGAGCCTCGGTCCTGCTCGTCTGCGTGCTCCCAGCCGCTTGTGTGCGCCGGGCCTCGAAATACACGGCCCTGTTTTTTTTTTGTTACGGCCGAGGTTCTACAGCCGTCACAGAGCCCCGGCTCTGCTCACTGGCTGTCTCTCTCCTCAGGTGTGTCACATGACTGTTCCTCTGGTCTCTCTGCAGGTGCTGTTCCTGCTGCGGTCCTACCAGACAGACACACACAGGCCCCAGGCGGGGGGAAGTGACATCATCAAAGGCCTCAGGCCGCGACTGTGGCTGGCCTCCAGGTAACCGTGCGTCTCTCCCTCCTTCTCTCCCTCTGTGTCTCCCGATATTCGAGGGGTCTTTCATGAGAAGAACGCCCCCCCCCCCCTCCCCCTGGATGTGGTCGCTCCAGACCCCCAGACAGGGGGCTTCCATTTCAAAGGGGGCCGCCTGCTGCCTGCCGTCCCCTTCACCAGCCCCCCCCCCACCACCCTCCTGGCCCCAGACCAGGCCCAGAGATGAGGCAGCGATTACCCCTGACAGGCCCTACCTTGTGGAGCTCCAGAGGTAAGGACCAGGGGGAGCGCTGGAGAACACAGGAGGTCTGGGGCTCAGAGGTGGGCTGAGCTGACAGCAGTGGTGTAGTCTACGTGATACGCAGCACTACCCCGTATACCCACTAGGAAAGGCCAAGGATTTCCATATACCCACTTAAAAATGTGTGAGGATACGTAACAGCGTTTTGTGACACTTTAATTCATAACATTCACCCTGTCTGTTTTATGAAGCACTTGAATTTTGGACCATTGGGGCTGACTATATATATACCATCAAAGGGGAGAGATGCGACATTATGTCAGAATGCAGCACTATCATGCACAAATCAGCCTTATATAACATGTAATTTAGATAACGTTAGACAGGGAGCGCGGATGTATTTTTATGGCGTTCCAAAATGAACGATATGAGGCTGGGAGGGAAAAATCACAGTATACCCACTAGAAAAAACTAGACTACACCACTGCTGACAGGGCTAGCTAGGCAGGGCGGTACTGGGCTGAGCTGTCAGGGCTAGGTGACAGGGCTAGTACAGCTGAGCTGAGAGGGCTAGCTAGGTGACAGGGCTAGCTAGGTGACAGGGCTAGCTAGGTGACAGGGCTAGCTAGGTGACAGGGCTAGTACAGCTGAGCTGACAGGTCTAGCTAGGCAGGGCTGTACTGGGCTGGACTCAGCAGACGGCGCCCAGGTTGTTATTAAGATGACCAGGTGGATTCCTCTGCTCGCCGGCGCGTGGCGGACCGTCCGTTTGATGGCACGCCGCTTCAGAAGCCTGCCGAGGAGGTCCGGGGGTCAGTCCCGGTGTCCCGCCCCCCTCGAAAAACACCGCTAATTTGAAGCGGCCCGTCAGCCCGACACTAAGGAATGCAGGGTCGGAACATTCTAGGTTAGACCCCGTCTTCTGTTTTGGGTTGGTGTCTGTGTGTCTGTGTGTCTGTGTGTGTGTGTGTGTGTGTCTGTGTGTCTGTGTGTGTGTGTGTCTGTGTCTGTGTCTGTGTGTGTCTGTGTCTGTGTCTGTGCAGTGTTTCCTCCAGGATTTTTTACAATGGTGGCGGATAGCGATACTGCGCGCGCGATTTTTTTCGCGTGCACGCGCATGAAACGCGCACGCGCGCTCAAAACAACGACCTAATTTCAACCAAAACTAGAGGTAGGATGGCAAAAAAAATTAAAATGAATATACAGAATATAAACTTGTGATACCGGTTTCTAGGGGTGTAACGATACATCGATACATCGATTCATTGACTAACGATCTGATTACATCGACGCAATGTAAAAACATCGATCTATATCGTCATCTTAAAGATACACCTTTATTTAGAAATGGCACATTCTGCGTGACTGTCACCATTTCCGTGCAGCGCGCGACTAGCAGACGTTTACACTCTCTGCTCGGTTGGGAAAACTCAACATGTTGACTGACGCTGGCTGCGTTCGTCAAACACGCTCTGGAAATCTGATCAGCACTCGCGGAACGCCTCTTGTCCAATCAAATGACTTGACGTTGAACCCAGTGTTGCGCTCCGGCGCTCTCAGAGCGAATTGACGAACGCAGCCCACATGTTACTGACGCTGTCAGCCAGTCAAACGCGGACTCCCAAACCCCACCTCTCCTCTCCTCTCTGCTCTGACCTGTCCTTCCAAACCCACGTTGCGCTAGCCTGCCTAGCTTAGTTAGCTAACTTTAGCTACAATAACTTTGCGAATAAAACAAACAACAAGCACCATGTGTTCCTCACAGCCCACCACAGGGACACACATCTACCTCCACGTCCACTGGGCTGCTACAGGCCAACTAGCCGCACAGACACACATATTCACAACACTGCATGCTAACAGAAGTTAAGCTAAAGCAGCTAACGTGTGTTTTTGGGGGGGGCATGGTAGGGTCGGGGAGGGGATACAACTTATACACACAAACAGACACACAACATGATATCGCGTCATATCGATCATATCGTCATATCGATCTTGAATCGAATCGAAATCGTATCGTGACTGACATTGTGATATCGTCAAACATTGTATCGTCATACAAACAAATCGATATAATATCGTATCGTGATGAAGCTGGTGATGGCGCTTTCCATCCATCAGCTCTGAAGGTTTACGTTACTCACAGATCCAATGTTCTTCCAAACGAGCAGTCTTGGCTCCGTCTCAAACACAACAGGAAAAGTATGTCCAACTTGGCGAAAGTTTCCCAGTGTGCGAGTTCTTCAATTTGCAACAGTTTTTCAGCAGGGATGGTTGAGTCTGCACGGTTCTCATGCCGGTTCACATTTAGACCAATCAGGAGTAGCCCTTGTGTCACGTCGTCAACTGAATGTTTAATGTCATTAATCTGATTTTGGATCAGCGGTTAGAGAGAGATGGGCGTGGATTTAGGTGCACTTTTAGTCAACATCCATTATAGCGCTGATCTAGGATCAGATATATTTTAATCAGCTAAAATGTTCAGATTTTTTTATTTATTTTTTTAGAACTTTTTTTGTTTTGTTTTGTGGACTGAATCAATTCGTGGCGGAGGAAATTAATTCGTGGCGGCCCGCCACCAATAAATGCATGTAGAGAAAACACGTCTGTGTCTGTGTCTGTGTCTGTCTGTGTGTGTGTGTGTGTGTGTGTGTGTGGAGTTTTCACAATCCAGAGTGAGTCAGCACATACTCCTCTGTCTAATGATGGCTGACCGCTTCTCTCCCACTGCAGTTGTCGTTGGCTACAGAGGGAGGGGGGTCAGAACACACTGGATCATTATGGGATGGATCAGAACACACTGGATCATTATGGGATGGATCAGAACACACTGGAACATTATGGGATGGATCAGAACACACTGGAACGTTATGGGAGTGTATTGAGTACCTGCTCCTGCTCAAATCTGTTCTCACTTTCCTCTTCCTATGCTCTCTTTCTGTGTGTGTGTGTGTGTGTGTGTGTGTGTGTGTGTGTGTGTGTGTGTGTGTGTGTGTGTGCGCGTGCGTGTGTGTGTGTGTGTGGTGTGTGTCTGTGTGTGTTATTAATATCTGAGGGATGAGAATGTGACGTCAGCCTCACACACTGTGCCCCTTGTTCTTGCGCACACGTTCGTGGGCTTTCACAATGAGGTGGTAACACGCTTTTGCGAACGCACACACACACACACACACACACACACACGCACACACACACACACACACACACACACACACACACACACACACGTTTAAGCAGCCCAAAAATGTGTCCGCCCCTAGTCAAAATGCCACACTCAATGCTCGTGTCTGTCATAGAACAGGCTGGGTTGCTCGCGCTGTTTGATCAAGTCATCAAAACACAGCTCGTCGGTAAACATCCAGTCTTTTCACTCATTCGGCCGAACACCAAGTGAGCTTTATGCAACAGGAACATGTTAGTCTATTCGGTTGTTATGTCTGACGTCACGCGTGACGTTTAGCAATTTCCGGGTCCAAATAAAACATTCCCCGCACCAGAGTACCAGTGTACTAAAGCGGTAGAATGACAGTTCAATCGTTTTTTTGACTGGGATCTATTCATACAACAAGGGACACAGCACTTTCCCGATTTTCCCATATTGTCAGCGTCTTTGAGCCTCAGAAAAGCGCTATACAAATATAATCAATTATTATTATTACTGCGGCATTTCGAAGAGAGCGCCTCAGCCAACGTTGGACCCGGAAACACGTCACGCCTTAACAACCGAATAGCAATAGCAAGTCTAAGACTGGGTCTATCCTTATTAAAGTGAGATCTAAGTCTAAGACTGGGTCTATCTTTATTAAAGTGAGATCTAAGTCTAAGACTGGGTCTATCTTTATTAAAGTGAGATCTAAGTCTAAGACTGGGTCTATCTTTATTAAAGTGAGATCTAAGTCTAAGACTGGGTCTATCTTTATTAAAGTGAGATCTAAGTCTAAGACTGGGTCTATCTTTATTAAAGTGAGATCTAAGTCTAAGACTGGGTCTATCCTTATCCAACTGGCCCCAGGTTGGTAGTTGTAGCCAAGAACCAGGACCTACAGAACCAGGACCTACAGAACTAGGACCTACAGAACCAGGACCTACAGCACTTCAGGTCAAACGGTCTAGAAATAACCCCAGCCTGACGTGAGTCCAGCCCGACTGTCCTGTTTGTCTAGTAATGCTTCTTTAAAGACCCTCCTCCTCTGTCCTCTCCCCCCCGCTTGTGTGTTCAGACAGAACCCGTGTGTGGTGACCCGCGGGGCGTTCCTGGACGTGCTAGCGACCCAGTGTGGGCCCCTGGCCGGGCCTGGGGAAGGTGAGCAGACCTGGGGGGGAACCAGACCAGGACGAGGTTCCTTCTAACTTAGAATATCCCTTTTATTATTTGTATAGAGCTTTTTCCTACAAACGTCGCAGCTCAAAGTGCTCCAATCATTATATAATCATCATTTAATGATTGAGTCATTTAAAGGCAATATTAAAAAGATGGGTTTTTAGTCTTGACTTGAACATATGTGCTGAGGTTGCATCCCTAATGTAAACTGGCAGTGCATACCAAATCTCTTCTTTTGTACATGTGGTACACAGAGAAAACCAGCTTCAGAAGACCTGAGAGCTCTATTGGGCTGATATGCTAGCAAAAGGTCTTTCAAATATTCTGGTGCTATGCCAGTGAGAGCTTTATAAACAAGCAGAAGGATCTTGAAATCTTGAAAGGATTTCTGAACCTAACAGGAAGCCAGTGTAGAGTCTCTAAAATAGGAGTTATATGAGCATCTTCATTGGTGATGTTGTGTTGAAGGTGTGATCGAGTCCAGGACTAGGCTTCCTGTGTGTCCCTTTAGTGTTCTCTCTGTTCAGTCTTTTTTTTCCTAAACCGTGGTTAGTGTGGTTTAACCGTGGTCAGTTGTGATAGGTGGATAGGTCATGTCAGCTGTCTTTAGTAATGCGTTTAGTTTGAAGAGGATACTATGGTGAGGGACAAAAAAACTCAAAACTAAAATGAAATTTAAAAAAACCAAAAAACCTGTGGTTTGGTTGGTGCAAAAGTAAAGTGTATGAAATATGAATATTTGGCGGGGGGCCTTCCTTTGAGGGGGGACCTGCTGGACAGGCTCAGACAGCGTCAGCAAGGCCGGGGGTCTGAGGCTGGGGGTCTCTCCCTTCCCTGATGGAAGAATGCGAAACCAAAGGCGAGCCTCTGACAGATGGATCGTGCCTATGACCCAGTTAAAGTGTGTGTGTGTGTGTGTGTGTGTGTGTGTGTGTGTGTGTGTGTGTGTGTGTGTGTGTGTGTTTGGGCCTCATGTGCTCAACACATGTCTGGACAGTGGAAGCGTTTACAGATTGAAGACAAGCCTGCGTCCAGTGCTCCGGGCCTTACATAACAAACACAGCACACAGCCCCCCCCTCTAGCGCAGCCCTGTCTCATCTCTCTGTCCTTCTCTCTCTCCCTCTGTCTCTCTCCCTCTGTCTCTCTCCCTCTCCCTCTCTCTCTCTCTCTCTCTCTCTCTCTCTCTCTCTCAATGCAGAGCAAGTTCCTCCATCTGAAATGTAAAAGATTGGTGGACCCAGCCTCTGAGACTGTGAGGAGAGGAGGGGGGTGGGGGGGGTGAGGGGGGTGGGGGGGTGCTCTTCTCCACATGCGTTTCTCGGGCAGCGTGGCCCTTTTGATCCTTCCACCAACTCGTAAAAGTACCCCCCCCACCACCACCACCACCACTGCTCCAGCCATGCCAGTAAAAACAGCAGCATAGTTCTCTCTCTCTCTCTCTCTCTCTCTCTCTCTCTCTCTCTCTCTCTCTCTCTCTCTCTCTCTCTCTCTCTCTCTCTCTCTCTCTCTCTCTCTCTCTCTCTCTCTGTCTCTCTCTCTCTCTCTCAGATCCAGTCCCTACAACAATCCCATGCTCATATACAGTATGTCGTTCACATGATGAAATCCACCTTAAATGATTACACACACACACACACGTGCACACCCAGGGCCTTTAAGGTAATTAAAGGGAGGGAGTGATTCAAGCAGGTTGCGCACTCCATCTGCAACACGCACACACACACACACACACACACACACAATCATGTGAATCATCATGTTTTTTTTTTCGTTGTTTGGATGGAACATGATGTCAGAAGCAGCTGTGTGTACGTACGTGAGAAGACAGGAGGGCTAGCGAGCGGTAGCGTGCTAGGCGTCACAGGACACCAGCGAGACAGGCCGAGCACCTACCCATGACGCCACTGTTGAACCGAAGCACACACACATGACGCCACTGTTGAACCGAAGCACACACACATGACGCCACTGTTGAACCGAAGCACACACACATGACGCCACTGTTGAACCGAAGCACACACACATGACGCTACGAGCTGACGGAGCCCACGGAGTGTCAGTACAGCTGCCTGGGTGTTTAACCAGCACTCTCACCATAGCAGCAGACATACACACACACACACACACTCACAGACACACTCACACACACAGACACACACACACACATAGACACACACAGAATAACATAACAAAAACATATAACCCTCTCTCTCCCCCTCTGTCTCTGTCTATCTCTCTCTGTCTCTCTCTCTCTGTCTCTCCCTCTCTCTCAGGGAAGGGAGATGGTGTGTGAGTTGTACTGGACTTTCGATCGGACGGCGCGGTCGAATCATCGAATGTCTGTTGACGTTTTAACGGAGTTAGACGGATATTATCGGCACAGGATATTATCGAGGCGGCTCAGTGGAGCTTCAGCTTTAGTCTATTTAAACCAAACGTGGCGGTTTCAGTTTGATTTAAATACCAGGCCCTATGTTTAGACACACACACACACTGTCACAACCTCGGTTTTGGGAGCACTTTTCAGATTTTTTTGTGATGTTTTGATGGACTTGCACGGTTGCGAATTAGGTTGTTATGGATACTTCTTCTGTTCAGGTGGGTCCCGGTCAGTTTGCTAGGTACAAAGGACGTAACAAATGACCAAGTTGAAAAAGGTCAACATTAAAGGTGTTTTAGTCACCATGAGTATATAAAGTCTTTTTTTAGCAATAAAGAGAACATAATTGTATGTAAGTAAGTAAGTAAAGCTTTATTTATATAGCGCCTTTCGTACATGAAATGCAACTCAAAGCACTTTACAATAGAACATATACAACCAAAGATTACAAGGAGGGGGGGGGGGGGGGGTGGGGGGGAGGGGAAACGAGACACAACAGTGGGGGAAGGAAATAGAATAGAAGTAGAAAAAACAAACGCCTCGCACAAAATCAAAGGGATCCAAAATGTCAACAACGACCACATCTACCAAGGATGTGTTTCTAGTCAAATCAAAAGGTCACCATGTCAGAATGTTCAACTATAAAGGCGACTACTAACTCACAAAGTGAAAGTAACAACGACATCACAGAACAAAGTAACAACGACATCACAGAAACGAGGTAGCAGCTAAACACATGGAACCACCAAGCACGGCTCTAAAACCAACATGGTGGGAACTGTGTGGCAATCACAACAGCTGCAGATCACTGGTACTCAGGGTGTGTTCTCACTAGAACATTTGCTTCACTTGGAATCGGAGTTTAGGATAAAGTTCGCTTTGCTCTGCGTCGTTTGGAGCTGTGAGAACGCGCATTCGAAGTCGCTCCCGGAGCAAACACCCGTCGGATGCTCCGCTTGAAAAGGGAAAAATGGTTTCGCTCCAGTTAGAAACTACGCATCCATCACTTTGCTTCGCTTCGCTTTTGGTGAGAACGCTGCTCGAGGCTGTCCATAGGAAAACAACAGCGCATGCGTGTTGATCTGGATAAGAGCTGGACAACGGGCAATTCTAAATTTTTCTGACCAATCAACTACCACGTCTGTTGCTTCGATTGCGTATGTTACTTCGTTTACATGAAGGGCTGTGAGAACGCAAATCAGAGAAATACAGGTGCAAACTCATCCACTTGCTCCGAGTCCTGATTCAGACTTTCATGTGAGAACATGACCTCAGTCTTTTAAAGGCATAACGTCTCAGATTGGCTGTGTGGTGTTTGTGTAACGGGAACGTTGCTTAACTTAACAGGAAACAGGAATTGGAGGAAGGAATGGAATGAGGAATGGTATCACCCACGTCCTCCGATTTCTACCTCTGCCAGCCTCCCCCGGTATTGAGTCATATGTGAATAGTGGTGGTTGTGGAGTACAGTCGTACTGCGGTCTGCAGAGTCTTTCTCTCTTCTGACTGTGCGTGTTTTTCGTGGTGCTAATACGGTCTGGTCTGGTCTGGTCTGGTCTGGTCTGGTCTGGTCTGGTCTGGTCGGGTCGGGTCTGGTCTGGTCTGGTCGGGTCTGGTCTGGTCTGGGGAAAGAGAGGTTTCTCGTAAAGAAACACGCTCACTCACTCTCAGAGCTGCCGTCCTCTCATAGCCCTCTCTCTGTACACACACACACACACACACTCTCACACACTCTCACACACTCTCACACACACACACACACACCCCCCCTCCTGGCCCAGTGTGGCCTTTAGAGGAACGCCTGTTAGTTTCCTAACTGAATCACTGCCCCGCCTCCCCTCCTCCACAAACTCAGCTATGGTAGCGTGCTATTTTAATAAACGCCGTAAAAGAAAAAGCTCTGCTTTCTGCCTAATGATGTTCCCTTCCCTCTCCCCCCCCCCCCCGCACCGCTGTAACGAGTGTCTGGAGTGAGTTGAGAGAGAAGCCAGGGCTGGGCCTGACCCAGGGCCTGTAGTTGTGTGTTCGGGTCGGCCTCACCCTGCAGCTCTGAGGGGGGCGGGGCGGGGCGGGGGGGTAAGACGGTAGTTCTCCCTGGGATCTTCCTTGTGCGTGCGTGCGTGCGTGCGTGCGAGCGTGTGCGTGTGTGGTTTTCTTAAAAACGGAGAAAAAAAAAGATCTGAAAGCCCAGTTAGGGGAGCAGTCAGTGTCCTCTCTCTCTCTCTCTCTCCCTCCCTCTCTCTTTACATTTGACATTTTTGGCATTTAGCAGAATCAACTCTCTCTCTCTCCCCCTCTCTCTCTCTCTCCCCCTCTCTCTCTCTCTCTCTCCCTGTCTCTCTCTCTCTCCCCCTATCTCTCTCTCTCTCTCCCCCCCCCTCTCTCCCTCTCTCTCTCTCTCCCCCTCTTACT
>NC_137674.1:17277689-17295189 GCF_963989245.1 Nansenia antarctica
TGATAGGCTAATGATGGTGTTTATGATCATAGTCGTAGACGTTACAAGTTATTGTCTGTGGGAATGGAGTAGTTGTTGTAGTAGTAGTCACCTTTTTACCTAAGCCAAGCAAGGGGGCGGCTGTGGCTCAGGAGAGGAGGTGGAGCTAATGATCGCAAGGTCGGCAGATCGGTGGTTCAAGTCCCAGCTGGCCACATGTCTAAGTGTCCTTGGGTGAGACACTGAACCCCAAACTGCTCCCAATGAGCGTGCCGGCGCGTTGCATGGTAGCTTGCCGCCATCGGTGTGTGAATGTGTGTGTGAACGGGTGAATGAGAGGCCGTTGTAAAGCGTCTTTGGAATAAGGCGCTATATAAGTGCAGTCCGTTTAACTGTGGACTAGGAGCTGGTGAAGACAGGACCCCAGGTTTGTCAGAGGGTGAGGGGGTCCAGTAGTTTGGCGTCTGACTGGGTCTCAGATGGAGAGACTCATTGACTTGGGGGCGGCTGTGGCGCAGGAGGTAGAGCCGCCGTCTAATGATCGCAAGGTTGGCTGATCGGCAGTTCGAGCCCCGGCTGGCCACATGTCGAAGTGTCCTTGGGCAAGACACTGAACCCCAAATCGCTCCCAGTGAGTGGGGCCGGCGCCTTTCATAGTAGCTTGCCGCCATTGGTGTGTGAATGGGTGAATGAGAGGCCATTGTAAAGCACTTTGGGTAAAGGCGCTATATAAGTGCAGTCCATTTACCATTTACTTAAAGCTCTCCTGCACGAGAGCTGGCCTGCAACTGCAGTCATAAAGAATGACTTTCCTTTACTTGTCTCTAATTCAGTTTTTACGATATTCTTATATACATTTTATACAGTTTTGTTTTGATTGTTGTCGTCGTCGTTGTTGTTGTTGTTGTTGTTGTTGTTGTTGAATCCTCAAGTCAAGACTTGGTATTATGGGTATTTTTTCCACACTCTCTAGTTCTCGTGAGCCACTGGAGGAAGTCAGCGCTTTAAGCCCCACATCTCTCTCACCTTAACACTGGGCATGTGCGTGTGTGTCTGTCTCTGCTCTGCCTGCTAATGAGAGTGTGTGTGGGGGGGAATATTGGTACAGGTAGGTAGGCAATCTTTTACCTCAGTATCACAAGCACACTATGTTGTAGAGGAGTGACAGCACTCATATGGACTTGTTCTAGTTGAGATGTGGTGTTTGAAGGGTTAGCCTGTTAGCCTGTAGCCTGTTAGCCTGTAGCCTGTTAGCCTGTAGCCTGTTAGCTTGTAGCCTGTTAGCTTGTAGCCTGTTAGCTTGTAGCCTGTTAGCCTGTAGCCTGGTTAGAGTGACAGGTGGTTACGGGGGCCTGTGTGTCGTCCTCAGGTTAGTGATCCAGGTGGGGGGTGAAACCATGTAGAAGCTGGCAGTCAGGAGGGGGCTATGTTGTGGGTGGTTGAGCAGAGGAATGGGATGGGGGTGGTTCACTCCCACTCCAACAGAGAGTACCGCGACATCGGGGAGGGGGGGAGGGGTCCACACATTTCTCTGATTTCACTAACTCCACACAGCTCGCTAGGACACCCGACACCCCCCAGCTGCGGGAGCGCAACACCAAAGCCTCCCGTCTCTCTCTCTTTCCATATTTAAAAAAGCAAAAATGTTTAGTTTTTTTGATTAGTTCCAGTCCCCAAAGACTCTGTCCCGCAGATCGATTACGTGAATTAAGCGCCCCCCCCCCCATCCTTTCCCCCGCCGGAATCTGGCTTCCAATGTCGTGGGGAAACTTGCGTTCCTGTCGCAGCATTTAGTACGCTCTCTCTCGTCGTGAAACAGTGTGGAAACGGAGCTTTCCGGAAGGGAGAAACCTCCCCCGGGACAGCATGGATGTGACGAGAGGTTAGGACTTCTGCTCCACGTCTCATCTGTCACTTGCTCACGTCCCCACATCGGGTTTTTAAGTGTCAGATTGGGTTTAGGCACGGGCTCTTACACCCAACTATTCCAATCAAAAATCCTGTGGAGAAGGCGTCGGTCTCGACTGGCTTGGCTTTCTCCGTCGTTTGTTGGATGACGACGCTCCTGAAATTCCCAGAATTCCTGTGTTCCAGGGCACAGTGTCTGCTACTAGCACCCCCCCCCCCCCCCCCCGTTCTTCTAGAACAGTCTTAGTTACGATGATTTGCGGTGTGTAGAGTTTGTTTCACTCTCTGCAGGCGAATGTCGTTTATTGTAAGTCGCTCCGGATGAGAGCGTCTGCTAAATGATTTATTTGATCAAATGTCGGGGGAAGACGGGTTATGAGACGGGTTAAGAGTCAGGCCGTATTCTCCTGGGTGTCGTGTGGGTCTGTGTACCCTGAAGTTGTCTCTTAACACCCCTGTCTTGTCCTGTCCTGCTGGCCTCCAACGTCATCTGAGATAAGAGATCGTCAGATAAACAACCACATAAACAACCACTTACTCCGACACACACACACTCACACACACTCACACACACACACACACACTCACACACACACACACTCACACACAGTACACACGTTAATAACAAGGAAAGACTATCCCCTGAGAGAAGTTGGGAGTGGAATCCTGGCCTGAAAGCTGAGGAGCGACTGGGAAATGGCGTTAGTCAAGTGTGAAACCCTCTCTTAAGTCCATCAATGGAAAAGCAGCTAGAGTTTCCTATTACGTCTTAAATAATGTTTGGTTTCGCCATGTTTTTAAAAAAAATAAAAATAAAGCCCCCCCCCCCCGCAACACTCTAAACCTCCCGTAACACTACTGTCAGCCTGCCTCCTGTGTTCCTCTGGCAGGGACAAGCCAGTCCTCCTAGATTACCTGGGTTCCTAGTCCTGTTGGTGTAGGAGGGGGCTAGGGGGGGTGTAGGAGGGGGTTAGGGGGTCATGTGTAGGGTAGGGATGGACGGTTTCCAATTATTGAAACCGAAAAACCGTCAAAGACTAAAACCGCGGTTTTCCGGTTAACCGAAAAACTACCGAAAAACGAAAAAATAATAATAATAATAAAAAAAAAAGAGAGAGCGACAATTTCAAATAATTGAGCCCTACTGCTACAATACACTCATGTCGAACACCATTAAAACACCGTAAGCACAGTCGCAACACATTTAGGCTACTTTGTTTCACAAATATAAGTGGAAAGGCAGACTTTTGTAAGCTACACCATACATGAAAACACATGAACACTTAACACACCAGCTCCGCTGATCCAGGGTGCACGCCTGCACGGAAGATCATCTCTTGGAACAGCGTCTTCATTGAATGAACTGCTTTCTCAATATCTTGGTTCTTAGACAAAGTTTCAGCTGCTGCTCAATGTATTTAAATATTTGAATACTGCTCAATAATCACTGAAATATTAGACTTAGAATTATGCAGTGAACATACTTAAAGCTTTTCATAAAAACCACATGCCGCGAGACTGACTCGTCCTGAACTGTCGTAAGTCAATCAACAAAGAATGCCCCATCAAAATAAAAGTGCCCATGGTAGAGCTGTCAAAATAGAGCTTTCTAAATAAATGTACTAATACAGATAGAGATAAATACAGAACTACCTTTGCGTCACTAAGTGACCGCGTATCTTCTGAGACATGCGTTCTGTCATCACTTTCAGTAGCGCCTTCACACACAGTGGCGCTGTGCACAAACACTCTTGATCCGTATAGCTCTTGTTTTATTATATTGTGGTTTAGTAAATACTGCACTTGGAGTTACATTCAATGCATGATTTGTGCTATAGAACATAAATAAAGTTTGATTGATTGATTGATATCAAATCAAATCACATTTTATTTCTATAGCGCATTTCTCACAAAAGTGACCCAATGCGCTTTACAGAGCAGCGAAAATTATCTTATTAAATGTAAGCGACTAATTGTAAAAAACCTTTCCTATCTACCAATAACTGAAGGCAACTATCTTTCCCATAGAGTGATTCGTTACCCTTAAATATAATCCCAATTAGATATTAATCCTCAGTTATTCTTCACAACTGACCAAACCTCTCACTCATTGCGCGGCAGATTCAGACTGTATCATTGTTATTTTCACACACGACAAACATGTGACATGTTCCAGTTTTATTCTTTGAACAACATAGGGAAAAAAATAAAAAATAAATAAAAATCCGGTTTCAGACGGTTTTGATAAAAAACCGTTTCTATTTTTATAAACCCCGGTTTTCGGTTTAACCGAAAAACCGTCCATCCCTAGTGTAGGGATGTAGGAGAGGGTTAAAGAAGGTGCTGATTATTTCAGGGAAATAACATATAATTATCTCATGATACATATCTCATGATATATTTTGGTATTTAACAATATTATTTGCGTCAAAAAACGATATACAGTACATTTCAAACTTACCGGTACTCTCAAACGACCGTTTATATTCTTAAAATAATCATGTTGATTTCTTGCTACGGTTCCTGCCGTCTTCCCCTTCGCCGGGTCAGGTGACCATGTTCAACGTTTTTGGTTCTTCAACTTTCGACAATACAGACCAATATATACAGAGATATACAGTAAGATTAACAGACTTCAAATATTGTTGCCCCCATACCATGTTTGATTAGCTGCCATGTTACGCTAAACAAGTTACCCGGAAACCGCTAATGTGACAAAAAGGTTTTTTTTATAACCGAGAGGCAAGGTTTCATATTGTAATTGTCTGTCCCAGGGTGGGTTCCAGGCTGTCCCAGGGGGGGTTCCAGGGGGGGTCCCAGGGTGGGTCCCAGGGGGGGTCCCTGGGGGGGTTCCAGGCTGTCCCAGGGTGGGTCCCAGGGGGGGTCCCTGGGGGGGTTCCAGGCTGTCCCAGGGTGGGTTCCAGGCTCTGAAGAGAACACACACTTAGTCTGGAACGTAAAGACACACATGCATCAATCTGATGTCTAAAAGCTTCACCTTGATCCTGTGTCAGACACAACTATGTGCGTGTGTGTCTCTCTGTGTGTGTGTGTGTGTGTGTGTGTGTGTGTGTGTGTGTGTGTGTGTGTGTCTGTGTATGTCTGTGTATGCACCCCCCCATGTACACAAAACACATTAACCATACATAAACATACAAAAGATAACAATAATAATCACGTCACATAGCTTCATTAATGCCATACTTCTTTTGGAGTCTTTTCTCCCCTCTACTTTCTCTCTGGTCTCTGGCTGATGTCAGAGAGAAGGATGAGTGAAGTGATTACCTCCTCCGTGTGTTCCTCTAGAAGGGTGTGTGTGTGTGTGTGTGTGTGTGTGTGTGTGTGTAATACCTCTGTGTCCCTCTAGGCGGGGAGGTGTGTGTGTCGGTGTGCCCCCCGGTGGCCCTGGACCAGGGCGTGGCGCTGCTCTGCACGTTGTTCCAGGTGTGGGGGCGCGCCCCCGCAGGCCTGCTGGCCCTGACCGCCTGGCTGCTGGGGGAGGAGGAGGAGGAGGAGGAGGAGGAGGAGGGGGCCACAGAGCCCACCGGGCTGGTGAGGACTGGGGAGGGTTTACACACTGGAGGGGTTAAGATGGGTTAGGTGGTCTCTACTAACAGGGCAACTATTATGTTGTTAGTAACAGGGCAAACTACATGAGCACTGAGTATATCTACATTTAGCATATATTTCTACATTTAGCATACGTTTCTACACGTACATACGTTTCTACATTTAGCATACATTTCTACATGTACATACATGTCTATATTTAGCATACATTTCTACATGTACATACATAACATACATTTCTACGTAAATACATTTCTACGTAAATACATTTCTACGTACATACATTTCTACGTACATAAATGTCTACGTAAATACATTTCTACATACATACATTTCTACATGTACATACATTTCTACGTACATACATTTCTATGCACATACATTTCTACGTACAAACATTTCTACGTACATACATTTCTACGTACATACATTTCTACATGTACATACATTTCTATGTACATAACATACATTTCTACATGTACATACATTTCTACATGTACATACATTTCTACGTACATACATTTCTACGTACATACATAAATGAAGGATTTAGTTGATCCGTTCACGGTCGTTGACTCTTGTCTCCCCCCGATGCCCCCCAGGACGAGGAGGGCTTCCTGTTTGACAAGGGAGATCTGAACCTGTGGGAGGAGCCTGTCCAGTGGGTGCGGCTGCTGCACAGACACCTGCGCGTCCTCCTCTCGCGCGACCCGGGGACGCTGAACGCCGCGGACCAGGCCGAGGCGGGCCGACTGTCAGCCCAGGCCGAGGCCCGCGCCCAGGCCTCCCGGCTGGCCCTGAGGGCCCTCCCGGCCCTGCCCCGGTTCTCCTGCCCCGTGGAGCACACCCGCCTGGCCCTGAGGGAGGAGAGGGCCTCGCTGGCCCTGGACGTGCTGGCCTCCCTGACTCAGACCGGAGTGTCGGCTTGAGGGACAAGGAAGGAAGGAGGGACAGAGACCAGTGGTTTTAATCCGTGTCCAGCCGTAGCCTCCGGGAAACACTCTACTCAACTCAGCTCAGTTCCGCTCCGAAACTCAGGTTCCCCCATGAGCCTCGAGGTTTATGGCCTTAAGAAACAAAAGGGAATGTCGTGCCAGAGAAGGAGGGGGTGTTCCCACAATGACAGTTTCCGTTTTTCGAAAAAACCCATCCCCCGAAGGTGGCGTAGAGACGGAAGTAGAGACGGAAGTCGAGACGTTGGCGTCTCACAGTGCTCTGTCTTCCTGTTTTAATCGTCCCTGTGTGTACGCGTGTGTTTCTGTTTTTCCTCTGTCGTTTTTGCGGGAGCGTGGTTTTGCGTGCGTTCGGACTGCGTAAGAGCGAACGTGGTCGTTGTTCAGCAGTGTGATCAGTAGTTACCCACGCTGCCACTGTGGGCTGGTTCCCTGGGTTCAGCTTCCGTCGTTCCGTGGATTTCATTTCAGTCTGTGACGGAATTCATGTGTTTTAAGAAGGGAATGATTGGGGGGCTGCTGAAAATGTAAGTGTTTTTAAGTTGTGTCAAAGTGATTTTCAATAAAGATTCCCTAATTCGTTGTTCTTGTAAGGTGTCGAACCTCGTGTTATTCGTTTAGCCCTGCATGTGGAAAAATAACACTTGGTGCCCTGCTTCTACCGACTAGATAGTGTTTCACACAGAAAATGTACTGCTACTAAAGTGTCTGCCGTTAAACTTGCCTTCAAGACTGCTGTGCACTCACAGCACATTGAGATTCAAACAGATCCACACAACCCCCCCCCCCCCCCCCCAGAGCTACTGTATATGTATATACTGTATACGAGCCTGAAAAAACACACTTTCAGGTTTAACAACAGTCTGGTTATGCAGTGTGTGACTGCACGATTCAAGGCAGCAAAGGTTGTTAAAGCAAATATATTCCCCCTAAAAATATGACCCTTGCTAAACATTCTAAGTTGTGTCACATGTATTTCTGTCTGTCTTCCTCTGCTGTTTTTTAAAAACATTTGGTCTGGTGTGCAGACAGCTGGGCCGTCTTACTCAGTAGAGGCAGTGTGTTCCCTGTACTGTAAAGATGATGTCATGTTTTGGAGCGCTTGAACATCCACCAATAAAAACAGGGCCGTGTGATGGGAGAGTGGTTTCTGTGGATGAGGACATGTTCAAGCCATTTCTCAACGTACGAGGCCTGCCTTGTCTGTCCTTGACATTAAAACAATTTATCATAAACGCTTTCAAATAGGCGTAGTACAGCCTCGAGCTCTAATTTAAGGGTTGGTAGTAGTAGATTCCAACCTGTTATTTGTTTTCTGCCGTTTCAGTTTTTTTATTTTTATTATATATATCTCTCGGCAGCGAAACCACTATGAACCACTATATCAAAGGACTTCTGAATCATGCAAAAACATTGTTTCCGTTTTCACTATCTGTTCTCACAGATATTGTCCAATCAGAATGACTTGATCATAACTGATCTCACAAAAACCGGCAATTAATCGATTGCATATTGCACATGATTTTTTTCTTTTTTAAATGTACACAGCTCTTCACCAAAACGTGCATGCATATTGTGTGCTTCACTGCCAAGTATCTAACCTTATAGATCTTAGACCTGGCTCCAATGTTAACATTTCCATAGCTTTTGCATCTTTAGACCATGTTCCTAGCTTTTTCATGGCCTTATGGTTTGACCATTTCTACATAATGTGTACATCACCCTGCTAGATACTGTAGTTTAGTCTTTGTAGACAAAATCCCTGGACCCTTAACTAATTGTAAACATGCTACTTCACTTAGGGGCGATGTTTATGTGGAAATCTTATGGAATGCACCTTTAAATGATGCCTTGACCTCAGCAGGTGGCGCTAAAGTCTATAAAGTCATTTTTGAATTTGTCCTCAGGGAGGCAATGTTGTACCGCTGTTTAACTAGACGAGAGCCATATTCCACTAGTGCCGTCAGACTTCTGAGATTGTGGTTGAGCGCTTTTGAGATGACAGTGACCAAACATTTGTCTTCATACTTTTCCTGAATTAATAAATAACGTTATTAAAATATATATATATATTGTTAAGTAGAAATCCATAACTCAAGAACTGTTTTGGAGCCGACCAGCTACGTGTATTACAACAATGTGGGGGGAAACACATTTTGTTCATTGTGGAAACGCACTGCGCTGCACAAACTTTCACATTGCAGCACTGGAAGGCCGAATAACTCCTGTTATGTATTATGTGTTGTTTAAACATTTAAACATATTGAGAACAACTCTTCCCATGCGTCATTGACTAGATAGTCCAGAGTGGAGCTCGTCGATTATGCAACCGCCTCACTTACTACCACACAAACAAGCGATGACGCGGAACGATTGTGATGCATTTCCAGAATAACATGCAATTGAAATGATTTCCAAATCAGAGATCATCTAAAAGGGTCGATAGATTGACAGACAGTTTATCCACATTTGCACCGATATGTGAAAGGGAACTCGTACAATTTAGAGGCGGAGTGTAAGAATAGGCGGCCAACCAGTTACTGGACAGTGTTCAAAAAAGGGGAGTGCTCTGCAAAAGTTTGCTACAACCGCGAAGCATTTATATCCATGTGCAGTACACGGTGGGGCAGTGAAGCACTCAGATCCAGCGGGGCACTCTGGCTCAGCGCTTCTCTGGGAGAAACGACCTACAACGTGCAACAGGGATCTAAGCTTCTTGCTGTTTCACATTCACATCACTGGAATTGCTGATCCATTTTTCCCCGGCTGAACTTTCACGAACCAGTCGTGGCACGGTCTACAAGAGTCGCCTCGTGCATTCAAGGATCCTTGCTTGGTCCTCCATGACAGTGACAGAACGACTGCGACAGAAAACTTCCAAAGAAGAGATGTCTGCAAGCATCTTTTCCGCTTTCTGCGACGTCGACCTGCTTTACAAGGTAAGGAAACAGTGCATAGTTGAAAAATCTCCTACCTATTACAGATCCTGCTTTCTTTTACCGTGCAACTGGCTTGCAAGTTGCAACCTGTTGGTGCGTTGTCAAAAGCATGGCCCCTCTTGTCCCTTGCTATGTAAGGAAAGCTAGCTCGCTAGCGCAACACAGTTTGTTTGCAATTGCAAAAAATAAATAAAAATGCATTGATCCTAATCGCACGTGTTGAAATGCATCGTGTATTTCGATCGATAACTTATCGTTTTCTATCCCTCTCCTCCCAACAGCAAGACAAACGTCTGAACATGAACGCCATCCACATCAACAGCATGCTGGACAAGAAAGCAGTGGGGGCTCCGGTCTCCACTCCCATCAGCTCCAACAACTCTTACACCCCGGGATTTTTCCGTCGAAACTCGACCAGTAACTTGGAATCGGTGACCAACAGTAACAAATACTCCGTCGGCTCCTACAACAGCCTGCAAGAGGACTCGTATAGCGGCAGCACTGCCACCATGAACAAGGAGAATAAGTTCCGCGACCGGGCGTACAGCGAGAGTGGACCAGACCGCGGCCAGCTGCAGAAACAACCCGGCTCTCAGATCAACTCCACCCGCTACAAGACGGAGCTCTGCCGGCCCTTCGAGGAGAACGGCGCGTGCAAGTACGGCGAGAAGTGCCAGTTCGCCCACGGCTACCACGAGCTGCGGAGCTTGACCCGTCACCCCAAGTACAAGACCGAGCCGTGTCGCACCTACCACACCATCGGCTTCTGCCCCTACGGCCCCCGCTGTCACTTCATCCACAACGCCGACGAGCGCCGGTCCCCCGCGGGCAGCAACGCCAACGTGAACGGGGAGCCCGGGTCGCCTCTCAGCGAGCTCTGCGGCTACGGTCAGAGCCGGGAGAGGGAGGGGGGGGCTATGCCCGGGGGGCTATACACTCACCACCGGGACAGACCGAAGCTTTACCACAGCCTGAGTTTCTCCGGCTTTTCCTCCAGCCACCACCACCACGGTGGACCGGACTCCCCGCAGATGATCGAAAGCCCCACGTCGCGCACCCCACCCCCCTACAACGACGCCTCTGGCTCCCCTCACTTCTACGAGGACGTCCTGTCGCCCAACTCCATGCAGGCGTGCGTGAACAGTGCGTTCTCCTTCCCGGGGGGGCAACAAGACTTAAAAGCCTTACTCGCCCCGCTGAGCGTGCACACCACGCAGAACGGCTATGCCAACCACCAGTCCAACGGTGCCTATTACGGAGGCGTTCAAGCCCTCCTGTGCCCCCCCCTCTCTCCTTCCTCCTACAACCTGAGCCACTTGCAGCAGTCGTTGTGTCGCCTCAACGAGTCGCCGGTGTTCGACTCTCCCCCCAGCCCGCCGGACTCCCTCTCGGGCCGGGAGAGTTACGCCAGCGGGTCGCTCAGCACCTCTGGGAGTCTCAGCGGCTCCGAGTCTCCGAGCCTGGACGCCGGGAAACGTTTGCCAATCTTCAGCAGGCTGTCGATTTCAGATGATTAAATGTATTCGTCGTTGAATGGATGAATATCTAAGATCTTTTTTTTCATGGCATTATTTTTTTTTGCTCCTTTCTGTATTTAGACCTAATGATTTTGTATAGAGGTTAGATACCAATAGAAGGCATTCCATCATCGGCAACTTTGACCTAATGAGCTGCAAAATCGCAGTCTTTTGGTTTATCAGGTGACACACTTTCCTGGGATAGCTGTGTAACAAGATTTGATACGAAAAGAGACTGTAGTAGAGGGTTTCGGATTTCAACCATCCTGCCAAGAATATGCCTTGACACAATGTTAACGTTGTTTTTTCAAGCTGTGTTTTTCTGAAAGTTAAATTTCCATTCCAGAAACTTTAGTCTATTTCACCGCGCCACCTAGTGGCTCGTTTGGTTAGTATAACGTGTTGCTTAGTTGGAAGTACTCTTGAGATCGGTTTGTTTGGGGAAATCACTGCTGATGGTTGGGATATATTTTTGTAGCTGTTTTGATTACATAGCGTTGCGTTACTGGTTATGAATTATTTAACTTATTTATTATGATGTTAAAAGTATAGGCTACATTGGTAATTTGTGTCCATACTGTATTTATCAAGTATGTTGAAGCAATAGATCTATATTCTTGTATTATGTTTAAATTATCTTCGCCATTATTAATCTGCATAAAATGGAGTGTTCTTTTCACAGTAATATATTGTTTTTTGTTGTCTTTTGTAACTTCACTTGGTTATTGTTATTTGTAAATGAGAAAAAAAAAAAAAAAAAACTTAATTTAAGAGAAAGTATGTGATATTTATTTCATTAATTTTGTTTCCTTGTTTACGTTTAAAACAGTTTTGCGTGATTGCTGTTTGTTCCAATGCTGTTGTTCCAATGTTGCTTGTCAATGCTGTGGAAGGCCTTTTTAAGAATCCCTATGTAGGTTGTTTCTGTAGAATGTATAAACGCTGTGGTTGTACAGACCGTCCAAACCTGAGCTATCATTATGTTTTTTTTTACAGATCTGATTTCAGTGACAAAGAACCCAAGTAAATAAATTAACCAAAAAAGTATTTTGTTTCTGTTTGCACGAGGTCACACTTGTGATTCCAGCCACGTGCTGAAGAATGTAGCAGTCCCTTGTGCCCCAGTATTATTGTGTAGTGCCTGTGGGGTCACCGTTTTTACATGCCTTAAGATTAACCAAATAAAGTATTTTCCTACATGTATCTTTTTCACAAGTTGAATTGAATGTAGTGTCGGATCTGGATTCCTTCTGAAGGTTGTTACCACTAGACACTCTGGAACAACAACCGTACATCATTGTTTTTTCTTTAATTCACCATTCCTCTTCACATGTTGATTTTGTTAGCTTTTTCTTTGAGATTGAAATTGTCTGTCTGAATCTTCAGAATTTGCTGGATGAGAAAGTGGTTTAACATGTTTTGTACATAGTAGGTATAGGGGATGCGCACTATGTACTTTTTGACTACTTTATCAGAAGTAAAGCCTTTTGAATGTAACACAAAAAAAAACGGACAAAAAGACAACGTGTTGTAATGTAATTCTTTTTTTTCCATTCTTTTTTTTGGGTCAGTTCACTACAAATTGAGTGTGAGACTGTTAACTTTGTACTGTTCATTTTTTTGTAGTTCTCCCAATAAAGTTGTTTTTTTAAAGAGTATTTTGCTGCTTTGGTCTATTTGTACAGAGTCGGTCTGCCATGGATAATGTTGATGATGGTACTTCTGAAGATCAGAAGATGATTCAAATCCTATGGTACAAACTGCCTGTCTTTCCTGCACTACAACAGCAACATTGTGTCTTCTCAGACTGGTATACTCTGACAACAATTCTCTCCCCCTCCACTGGGAAAGAACTGAGGACATGAGTCAATGTATCCCCATCCATGGCATGACCCCCCTCCCCACACACACACACACACAAACTGTAGTGGGAGGTACAAACCAATCAATAAAGCAGGACAATAAGTTTGGAGTATTGTATAGGATATGCCACAATATATGAGGCAAGACATGATCAACGTCCTTCATTCCTTCAAAGCATGTTTCAGCTTTGTACGGTTGACCAATAGTGAATATTTTAACCATCGGAAGAAGGACCATAAAATCATAATGCTGAAAGAATAATAGTCCCGTCGTGTAACATAATCCCCCGTAGATTAGTGTCAATGTGTTGTCAAGTCCTATTTACCGGTCTGAGAAACACAAGACCCCACACTACAAATGTAGGTTGGATGAGATCATAGCGCGGATGTTCTTACCGACCATCTGTCCCCTCCACTGTTTGTGAAAGTACATCTTACCTATACAGTATCTCTGACATAGGACCCAAACCACTGGCCCCCGGGTCTTAGAAAGCAAATAGAACCCCTAGAAGCCAGGGAGAGTCAAGAGTTCAGGTCCAGATACGGGAGGTTGATAAGAGACCCCAGCAAATATTTACTGTGTCCTCAGGATTTCATAATGAAGTGTTTATCAGCACCAGGGCCAAAAGGACTCACAATGCCAGCCATGCAGGACAAGTGGGATTTACATACCTGTGTGTGTGTGTGTGTGTGTGTGTGTGTGTGTGTGTAGGGGGGGGGGGGGGGGGGGCTTGCTGGTGAATAGGTCTGGAGCTCCTACAATGACAGGAAATACTCTGACTTCTGATTACGACAGGAAGAGCCCAGTTCCTCCCCCCCACCCATTTCCACCTCTTCTCTCCCCTCCTGCTTTTTTGTCCTCTTATTTTCCTTACTTGGGGGGGCGGGGTGGGGGGGGGGGGGTCTTATTAGTAGTTAGTATTTCTGCCGTGGTGCGTTGCTTGAGAGCAGCTTGTGTGCTCACCCAGGCATTGTTTTGTTGTCGTCGTGCTCGGTAAGGCGTGAGCATCCCAACCAGCACCAGGCCATTCTTTCATATTTAAAGCAGTGGTCCATGGCCTTCTGGACCATCCCACTTTACAACAAGATAACACACCAGTTTCTGTTGTACATATGATCAACAGATCAGATAGACGATAGATAGATGCTAAACAGATCAGATAGACGATAGATAGATGAATGAATGAATGAATGAATGAATGGATGAATGGTCTTTATTGTCATTGATATAGTACAGGTACCAAACAACGAAATTTGGGAGGGGGGGCTCCCCTGGTGCTAGGAAAAAAAACTAAAAACAAGAAGGGAAAAGAGCTGGTTTACATAAATAAAGGCTATGTACACTGTCCACTATACTATACTATACAAATAAACACTGTGCTGTACTCTATGCTATGCTATACCTATTCTAACATTTCCTATCTCTGAACCTTATGTACCCGAGGGTTGTCATATTGCACATAGTGTTATTGCACATTCATTTAAAGTGTCGCAGTTTGCAGGTTTGAAATGTTCACAGTTGTGTTTCAGTATTGCACTTGATTTCAATCTAGTAGCTGCCATCAAATGTCTAGATTGTCCAGGGCCTAGAACCTAGGTCTTTGCTGTGTTCAGGGCCTGAATGGCCCTGGGGTAGAAGCTGAGCTTCAGTCCGTTTGTCCTTGCGAACATGGTCCTGAACCGCCTGTCCGAGGGCAGCCGAGCAAAGTGTTCGTACCCAGGGTGGGATGGGTCTCTGGAGATCTTGGAGATGCTAAACAGAACAGATAGACGATAGACAGATCAGTGCTGGTTTACTGGTGCGTCGAGAGTCCAGAGAGAACAAATGACGGCGGGGGGGGGGGGGGGTTCTGCTGGAGTGTTCGGCGGTCCGTCCACGCTCCTCTCCCATGGTCGTCTGCCCCCGATGATAAATATTTACAGAGCGTCCGCATAGAGGTCGGTGTTTACACGGGGGAAGGGGCGTCGTCGCTCATCCGCAACGCTGACGACATCCACAGACGGGACAGAGTAAACCGAGCGCCGCGTGTGTCAGACGAGATACTTCCCCTCCGCTCTCCACAGTTTACAAACATCGGCCCCCCCCCAGGCCTCGCTCACAGATCCAGAGGGGAATGCGTGAATCAAGGCTGAGCGGATGGGGGCGGGGGGGGGGGGGGGGGGGGGGGGGTGGGGAGGCACGTGGCCGCACTATGGTCTCTGGTCTCTGGACTGGCCCCCTGAGGTTGCCCCCCCCGGCATGAAGAGCGAAAGAGCGTTCCCGTACAGTAACCAGTCAAATGTTTGGACACGCCGTTCGTTTGAATGGGGGAAGTGCGTCCAAGTGCGTCCAAACGTTCGACCGGTCCTGTATACAGTCTGAGGCTCTGACATCATGTCGTTTATGGGGTGGAACTTTCTCTTCCTTCTTCTTCTTCTTCTTCTTCTTCTTCAGAATATAAATACTCTTAATCCGAGTCCTTCTAAGGCAGAGAAGGTTTTCGAAAGGATGTTGTGTGTGAATAGGTCAATTCCACTCGCAAAGGGTCTGAGAGTGCACAGCGTTTGGCTGTGAGAATGTAGGCTGCATATTTGTCATAAGGACACTCCGTTTGGAGAGGATCTGGTCCTGTCCAGAAACAACCCATATTCCCTCTCACCCGAGATCTGAAAGGGTTGTGGAGGTAAAAACAAGATGGTAGAGGCTCCTCCTTGTCCACTGATGGTCTAGGCTAGTCTCTACAATTCTACGCCACCCGCTGTGCAATACAGTCCAAAGCTCACGGCTCTTGTGAGTTAGACAGCATGTACACTCACAGTACGGAGGGACACAATGAGAGAAGAGACTTAAAATAACAACCCTATCTCTGTTCTATATATGTCGCCCCTTCTTAACACATGTCGAATTTACAAGCCAAACGTGATGGGTGTGTGTGTGAATCGGTAAGGGGGGCTCAAGTGTGGCTGGGTGTGTTGATAGAGCTGCTCCATTCGCACGGCCTACCTACTTCAATGAAGCTTTACTTAGATGGGGTGTGGCTTTGCACATGATTGACAGCTGAGAGCCAGCGATAAGGAAGTGTCAGTGACGTGAGAGGATGTGCGCCACTCTAAGCGTGTCGCCTACCCTGCTCCGTGTTCATATCCCTTAGCTGGCGTGCTTATGTAGGCATGCTTATCCAGCCCTAACCCTAGCCCTAACCCTAACCCTATTGATATCGAGAGCCACAAACTGGGTTTCAGCAATACTACATGCTGACAATAAGATCCCACTTAACTATTTATACTGTGGATTGAGCAGAAACACACACTGTTGAATTATGGAATAGGACCTTAAGTGGAAGCGTTACGTGAACATGTTTGAACGGTCTGTGTTTATTTGGGGGAGTTCTTGGCAGTATTGTAAGTCCGCGAGTCCCTTAACGTTGCGTTATTATCGAATAAACAGTTTTTGGAGCATGGAACAGAAATCCTTGAGGTTGCTGTGTGTGTGTGTGTGTGTGTGTGTGTGTGTGTGTGCGTGTGTGTACGTCCGCATATATGTGTGTGTGTGTTTATGTACCACTGAGTAATTACATATAATCATCCAAAATGTTTATACTGTACAAATAGTGTAGCTATGCTGAGTCGTGGTGCGGGGAGCCGGCATGAATAAATGTACCCTGCTCAGTGATTACCAAGGTTGTGTGTGGAGTCGTCATGCCACTGGAAAAGGTCTTTTCCACAGAGAGACAGTTCTATGAAAGGGGGGGGGGGGGGGGGGAGGCGAGACAGCCTTTGAGGTTTGACCTGCATCTGGGAGGAAGTTAAAGAGGGGTCAAAGGTCGGCTGGAGACGGATGTTGCTACGGGGGGAGTCCGGCCTCGCTGGTGGGTTCGGCGGTTGCTCTCACTCACGTCCATGTTTCAGATCGCCGGGTTTCAAACAAAGGCTCTTGTTGATACGATCTCGGAGTGATCCGGGGCAGGAAATGACTGTTTGCGCGCCCCCCTAATGATGTTTCTATCTCATTCTAATTCTCGCCAATGTTTGTCCCTCCACTTACCCACCAATGAATCCTGGAATTTCTCTTGAAATTCGACTCTGAAAGAGACTCTTTTTGCAGGCAGAGCATGTTCTGTGTTCTGTAGTTCTGTGTTCTGCAGCCACGTCTTCAATGACTTCAATGCCATCATGACCGGAACATCCACATCCTCCTGAAGAGATTTCACTTGACAGAAACACAGGAGGACACAGAGGGTCAGCCTGTAGAATGCTACTAGGTAAGACAGTGGACGTGTTTCTAGCTTCAACATCAGTGTCCAGGGCCAGTGTGTGTGTGTGTGTGTGTGTGTGGTACAGTAAAGTGTCCTCTCCCCTCCCCTGCATGGAGCTCTCTAGCCCTGGCCTTAGAGCTCACCTCAGCCCAGCAGCGGGCTCCATCAATGCCCCCTTTTAAGGTTCAGTGGACCGGGGGGCAGAGAGAGCACAGAGAGCAGGGTCGGAGGACAGACCACCTTTATCCCCCCGCGCTCAGGACACTCATTCATGGAGCGGAGGAGGAGAGCCCTCCACGGACATGACACACACACACACACACACACACACACGCACACACGCACACACGCGCGCATGCACACACATACACACACACACACGCTCGTGCACACACACACATGCACACACACACACACGCATGTGCACACATAAACACATGCACACACACACACACACGCACGCACACACAAACACACACACACACGCATAAACACACACACACACACACTCTGAGTGGCCTCTGTGTGCTCTTACAC
>NC_137674.1:17307689-17310189 GCF_963989245.1 Nansenia antarctica
TGTCTGACAGCCTGTCTTTCTTTCTGTCTGTCTGTCTGTCTCTCTATCTATATGTCTATCAATCTGCCCTTCTGTCTGTATGAATGTGTGTCTGTCTGTCTGTCTGTCTCTCTGCCTGCCCGTATTCTGTCTGTCTGTCTGTCCCGTCTGTCTGTCTGTCTGTCTGTCTGTCCCGTCTGTCTGTCTGTCTGTCTGTCCCGTCTGTCTGTCTGTCTGTCTGTCTGTCCCGTCTGTCTGTCTGTCTGTCTGTCTTCCTTCCTTCCTGCCTGCCTGTCTGCCTGCCTGTCTATCTGTCTGTTTGGCTGTCTGCCCTTCTGTTTGTCTGTCACACTCAAACACGAGAGAGGGGACGGGGGAGGAGAGGTGGATGCCCGGTGGAGCGATGTCTAGGACTGATGGCTGAGGAGATGAGTCCAGAGGGTTAATGACTGTTGGATCTGGTCCAGTGTGAACACACTCCAACATGCAGTCACACATGTCTACTCAGACTGGGTCCAGACAGTGGGGGAGGTGGAGTGGAATGACCTTCATATGACAGACAGTGGGACATGGAGGTATTCTAAATGTCAAAGCTACTTACGGCAGTCCGACCAATGCCCGATCTTAGACTTTCACAAGAGCGAGGAGTTCAAACTGACTTCAATGTCCACCAAGCAGTCCTCTCGTATAAAATGGACTGCACTTATATAGCGCCTTTATCCAAAGTGCTTTACAACGGCCTCTCATTCACCCATTCACACACATATTCACACACCAATGGCGGCAAGATACCATGCAAGGCGATTTGGGGTTCAGTGTCTTGCCCAAGGACACTTTGACATGTGGCCAGCCGGGGCTCGATCCGCCGGTCTGCCAATCTTGCGATCATTAGACGGCGGCTCTACCTCCTGTGCCACAGCATCACATCAAGGCTTCTTACACCAATCCTCCGCGTTTCGATCTGTATTGGCAGTAGACAAGTGTTCCACTTCAGGGAAAAAAGGATGGAGTATTGCAGGGTTTATACAAAGAGCAGCGTAGGATTCTGGGTAGGTAGTGTAGGATGTAAAAGGCCTCCTGCAAGTCAGAGAGGGGGGGGGGGGGCGGGGGGTGCAGATCCTGGCTGAGGTTTTTTTTCGGCTCGCTTGTCATTTTTTTGCAGACGCACTGGCACTCGCAACCGCCACTTTCCTCCCCGGGCCGCTCGCGGGGAACACAAGCCCTGACAGAGCTGTGATTTCTGTGGCCTTGAGCTGTTTTTAAACACTCGCTGGACGGTTTATATCTGTGAAACGTGTGTGTGTGTGTGTGTGTGGGTGTGTGTGTCTATGCCTGTCTGTTCAATTTCAAGGGCGGGCTAAACGGTGGTGTCTTTATTTAGAGCCTGCGTTTTGGTTTTAGTATGTGTGTGTGTGTGTGTGTGTGTGTGTGTGTGTGTGTGTGTGTGTGCTTGTGTGTGTGTGTGTGTGTGTGTTGGCATGTATGCATGTCTGTGTGTGTGTGTGTGCTCATGCATGTGTGCATGTGTGCGCTGTGCGTGCGTGCGTGTGTGTGTCCTCGTGCGTGCGTGTGTGTGTGTCATGTGTGTATGTGTCTGTTTCAGTGTCTCAGCCCACACCCCCTCCGGTGTGTCCTTGGGCCTTGTAAAGTTTCATCTTCCTAGACGCCGAGACGCTCCTTTCCCTGTCATGGCGTTTCAGTGAAGTGCCTGACTCGCCCTGTGTCGTCGCTGCTGTGAGATACACTACCCTCTCGGGAAGAAAGCCCAAAATGGTATCTTGTCATGAAGTAGTGAATGTGTCACTTAGTATATCTCAAAGGGACAATTGACTATAATTGTAGTAAACACCCACTGTCAGCCTAATAGTAGTTAGCATTAAATAGAGCACAGACTAGGAAACGTTCCTATTCTCCTATACTGATGTGTCTCACTCTGCTCTCTCTACGGCTCCCTGTGTGTGTGTGTGAGAGGTGACTGGAGATGGGTTATGTAACGCTTCTGTGATGTGGTCAGTGTAGCGTGAGCTATGCCAGGTTAATGAGGTGGAGAGGAGGCTAGAGAGTGACCTCACCCACACCCCACCTCTCCTCCGCTCCTCACTGGCAAACGTTCCTCTCAAGGTTTCTGGGACACTCTCTTCCTCCTCTGTTTCTCCCCTGCAACCTTAGAACTTCTATTGTCTACTCTACTACACTGAACCTTAGAACTTCTACTGTCTCCTACACTGAACCTTAGAACTTCTAAGTCTACCCCTCCCCCCCCACCCCTTCTCACCCTCTATTCCTCCACCCCCCCCCCCCCCCCCCCCCCCCCTCCTCCCCTCCTCCCCTCCCCTCTCAGCTGGAAAAACAGCCTGTCCCAGAGGAAGGGACCGCTGCAGTCTGAACTATGTCTGGAATGAGAAAATGGCTGTGTGTCAATCAAACTGAGTGACTGGCCCTGTTTCTACCGGCAACTGTGGAACTTCTCGCCATTAATGAACCCTGTCGTCATGCCCCCGAGTTGAACACCGAGTCGAAC
>NC_137674.1:17315189-17322689 GCF_963989245.1 Nansenia antarctica
CTCTCCCTCCCTCTCTCTCTGTCTCTCTCCCTCTCTCTCTCTCACTCTCCCTCTCTCTCTCTCTCTCTCTCTCTCAATTCAATTCAATTTTCAATTCAACAGGCTTTATTGGCATGACGTTTTACAAGTGTTGCCAAAGCACAATCACAGATATGACGAACAACAACATAACAACATAATATCAATGACATGAAAAAATAAATAAAAATAATATAAATAAAATAAAGCAGGTGGTGCAGAGAATAAAACATGGCATACTGTATGTATGTCCTACTGGTTGTCCCTTTTCTTGTGACAGGAATTGACATATTTTGCAGCCAAAACTGCACATTCTTTCTGTTCCCCCAGAAGGGCTGGTAATCTTTCCCTTTCTGTCATACTTCGGAATTCTGGGAAATTAGTTTCAAATTTTGGGAAGAACTCCTCTCTAATATTTGTGTAGTTTTCACACTGTGTCAAGAAGTGTAACTCCGTCTCTATAGCTCCGTCATCACAGTGACAGCACAGCCTCTCCTCTCTGGGCAGCCAGGTTTGTCTGTGTCTGCCCTTCTCTATTGCCAGACTATGATCGCTCAGTCTGTACATTGTCAAAGTCTTTCTCAGGTTTTTATCAGTTACTGTGGTTAGGTAGTCTGCCACAGTATACTGTCTGTTTAGAGCCAAATATGTTTCTAGTTTGTGTTGTGATTGTGTGAGTTCGTTCCAATATGTGATGTATTTATCTTTTTCTTTAGTTATAATTTGGTTAGGTCTAATCTTCTGAGTGATAGTGTAGCTGCACTGAGGCTGTCTGGGGTTTGTGATGTCAGAAGGTGAGAGGTCAGCTAGTTTCAGAACCAGCTGACTGAGGGGGCTCTTTTGGATGTTCAACTCTTGGCAGGCAAGGGCTTTATAATGGTAACAGGCAGGGTCACTCTTTTTAATATGGCTCCAGAATTTAATAGATCTTTTCTGTATATTTAGCAGTAAAGGATATTGGCCTAATTCAGCCCTGCATGCAGAGTTTGGGCATTTTCTTTGTACCCTGATAATAGTTTTGCAGAACTCTGCATGCAGGATCTCAACTGGGTTTTTGTCCCATTTTGCCCAATCACTTTGTAATAAGGGACCCCATACCTCACTGCCATACAATGCAATTGATTCTATAACTGATTTAAATATTTTGAGCCATGTCCTAATTGGAATTTGGATTTGAATTGAACGCTTGATGGCATAAAAAGCCCTTTTTGCCTTGTCTTTGAGTTCCTTCACAGCTGCACAGAAATTCCCAGTGGAAGTAATTTGTAAACCTAGGTATGTATAGGTATTTGTCCGTTCTATTTGGGTCCCACCTATTTTGAACACTGGTTGATTCTTCTGTAACCGTGATCGCTTTTGGAAGGTCATAATTTTGGTCTTCTTCATATTTACTGTCAGGGCCCAAGTCTGACAGTACTGATGAAGAATGTTCAGGCTTTGCTGAAGACCTTCTTTAGTTGGGGACAGTATGACTAGGTCGTCTGCATAAAAGAGACATTTAATGTCTGTGTCAGTAAGGGTGAGACCAGGTGCTGGTGATTGTTCTAATAACCGTGCCAGTTCATTAATATATATATTGAAGAGGGTGGGGCTGAGGTTACATCCTTGCTTCACCCCTCTCCCTTGTGGGAAGAAGTCTGTGTGTTTATCACCAATTTTAACAGCCAATTTATTATTTTCATATATTGATTTAATGACATCATATGACTTTCCCCCTATTCCACTTTCTATTAATTTAAAAAGTAAACCTTCATGCCAAACTGAGTCGAAAGCTTTCTGAAAATCGACAAAGCATGCATGAATTGTTCCTTTGTTTTGATTTGTGTATTTATCTATTAGTGTGTGTAGGGTGAAAATGTGGTCAGATGTTCTATAATTTGGGAGGAATCCAATTTGACTTTTGCACAAGACATTGTGCTCTGTGAGGAAATATATAATTCTTGAATTTAGAATGCTGCCAAATAACTTCCCTAGGTTACTACCTACACAGATACCTCTGTAGTTGTTTGGATCAAATTTGTCTCCATTCTTGAAAATGGGTGTAATCAGCCCCTCACTCCAGCTTTCAGGGAAATGACCCACACTCAGTACCAAGTTGAATACCTTTAGAATGGCCAATTTACATTTTCTATTGGTATATTTTATCATCTCGTTTAAGATGCCATCAGGCCCACATGCTTTTTTGTTCTGCAGAACCTTTAGTTTGTCTTCCAATTCTAATTCAGTGATTGGGAAATCCAGTGGGGTCTGATAGTCCTTAATAACTCTTTCAAAGGTTTTCAATTTATCTGAGATCTGCTCTTGGGCTTCATTCTTTGTAGGTTTTCTATAAAGATCCCCAAAATGTGTTTTCCATGTATCACCATTTTGAATTGATTGTTCATTTTTATGTTTCTTGGTAAATAAGTTCCAGTTTTCCCAGAATTTATTTGATCCCAGAGACTCTTCAATTAATTCTAGTTGGTTTTGTAAATATTGGTCTTTTTTTGTTCTCAGTGTTTTTTTATATTGCTTTAAAGTGTCACAGTAACTAAGGCGTAACTCCTGACTCTCTGGATTCCTGTGTTTTTGGTTGGAGATATTTCTTAGTGTCTTCCTAATGGATTTACAGTCTAAATCAAACCACCTTTCCCTGTTTGTTTTCTTTTGTTGTTTTGTTTTGCATTTTAAGTTTGAGGATGAGGCCAAATGATCAAATATGTGGTTAATGTGTGCCAGACAGCACTCTACACCTTCAGTATTCTGAGGGTAAGTCTGGGACAAGAAGGAGTCTAGAAGAGACTGTGTTGACTCACTGACCATAGCATTCTGGTACTGCTCCGGACTGTTTGGGGCCCATCTGTATTTCCTCTTTATGTTATACAGATTACAGGACTGAGAACATATATTACCTGTGTCTGCCCTTTTTAGATATAAAGTGATCTGGGAGTGATCTGATAGAGGTGATTGTTCTTTTACTGTGAAGGCTCTCAAAGAGTTTAGGTCTAAATCTGTTATAGCATAGTCAACGGTGCTGCTTCCAAGTCTTGAACAATACGTATACCGTCCAAAAGAATCCCCTCGCAGCCTTCCATTGACAATGTACAGGCCCAACGCTCTACAAATCTGCAGCACTTGTTTTCCACTCTTGTTTGTGATTTTATCATAGTTATTCCTGTTGGTAAGGTTAGGAAAAAGAAGGTTATCTCCAGTGATGTAACTGTCACCTTCAGTACTAGTAAAGTCTACCTCCTCACCAGTCCTAGAATTTAGATCTCCCATGATCAGCACAGATCCCTGGGCCTGGAAATGACTGATCTCTTCTTCTATGATGGAGAAAATCTCCTCACTGAAATATGGAGACTCTATTGGGGGATTATAAATTGCGCATAGAAAAATGCTTTTCTCGCTGGAAATTATATCTTTTTGTATTTTTAACCAAATGTGATTTTTCCCTTTCTTCTTTATTTCTATAGAGTCAGCTAGTTGTGACTTATACCAGATCAACATCCCCCCAGAGTCTCTGCCCTGGGTGACTCCATTTAGTTTAGTTGATGGGACTATAATCTCTCTATAGTTAGGAGGGCACCCAGTAGGGACATCTCCTTTGCACCAAGTCTCCTGCAAAATAACAATATCAACACCAGTAACCTTGTCTAAAAATTCAAGATTTCTGCTTTTTAAACCAAATAAATAAGAATTTAAACCCTGAATATTCCAAACTGATATGCTAAACGATTGTATCATTGACACTGTAACAAATTGACATTTTAAGTTGAGAAGAAAGAAGTAACAGTTTAGAACATGACATATTTACAATGTAACTTGGCATGTAGCCTAGATATGTGTTTTTTTTTTTTTTTTTTTTTTTTTTTTTTACTTCATGAACAAGCATTACCTGCTTAATGACCACTGCCGCTGGTTGTGGCCCATTAGATGAGAGCATAAAGTGCTCAGCATGTCCTGGATGGTTCTCAGTTCGCTGTGGGCGGGGCCTGCTGCTCCTCGGACCACATCAGCATAGGACAGTCCGCCTGGCTGCTGCTGCTGCTGCTGCTGTGGAGGTGGTGGTACGACATGTCTTGGAGGTGGTGAGGTCCTGGGTCTGGGTGCAGACTGGTTTTCATCCATACGACTGATGTTGTCCTGACGTCTGTGCTGTGGTGGTGGTTGTAGGTGCTGCTGCTTGGGCCTGTGTTGGAAGGCTCTCCTCGGCATGCTGTTGGCTGGTCTCTCTGTTGTTTGAGTGTTCGAGACTCCCATGTTGCTCCTCCTGTTGGGTGTTGATCGTCGATTTAGTGTGACATCTTTCAGTGTCTTGGTAAACAGTGGAACTGCTTCTTTGTGGAGGTGAACCGGGTCATAAAGATCGTCCACCGTTATATAGGGGTAGTGGGCAACGTGGACATTTGGCCACATTTCACAGTCTCTGGAGATGCTGACATTCACTTTTTGTATCATCTGTGGGTGGAAATCCTTCCTTGGTAACAGGGTGGACATCACTATCTTAGAGTTGGGGAAGGTGTGACATGCCTTCTCGGCGACAGCTCTAAGAGACAGGGCCACTCTCTCCTGTTGCGCTCTAAGGTCATTCGTACCTGTGTGGATTAGGATATGGCTTGGGGATCCAAGGCGAGTCTCAGATAGCATACCCATTGCTGCCTCTGTGTTTGGACAGCGGAACTTTACCACATTGTGCCTGGGGAAAAGCCTTTTCTCATCAATGAATTTTCCATTTGAATCGATTAGTATCACAATGTCTACTTTTGCAGTGGGGCCGTCTGGTCTGATGGGCCCACCTGGCTGTGTGTGGCTACTGGACTCTTCTCTCTCTGGTAGAGAGAGGTTATCTGGTCTGATGGGCCCATCTGGCTGTGTTTGGCTACTGGACTCTTCTCTCTCTGGTAGAGAGACGTTATCATCCTGCTGTCGGTCATGGGTGCTCACTGCTGTGTGTGGACTATGGTCAGTCCTGTGTGGCTCAGACTCAGTGAGAGAAGTCATTCGTTCCTTCAGACCGTCCAGTGTTCTGTCCCTCTCCTTAAGTTCTTCTGCCAGAGCAACAAGTTGAACATTATGGCTCTCTTTCTCCAGCTGTAGTTCTCCCAGATGGTCTTTCAGAGCGGCTATTTCTCTTCTGTGGTTGTCACTCTCATGATTTAGCTCTTTCACCTGTTCTGACAGTGCAGTGAGCTCTCTCCTCTGGCTCTCTTTCTCTTCTCTCTGTCTCTCTAGCTGTTCTTTCAGAGTGAACAGATCTTTGTTGTGCTGTTCTCTGTTTTGCGTTAATTGTTTTTTCCAGGTTGCATGTACACTTTCTTGCTCTTTTCTCGTTTGTTCCATTTCCTCTTGTTGTAAGAGTCCAGCTGAGTCTTTATCTTTATGATTCTGCTTCAGGACCATTTCTTTGAGCTGCACCAGTTCTATTTCTAACTGCGTGAAGTGTTCCTTAAGTTCTGTGATGGAGGTCTGATGTGGAGGGCTCAGGGTCTGCTCTGTGTCATCAGGGTGCTCCTCCTCATTTGGTGTGCTGTCTGTGTTACTGGCACATGGCTGGAGTTCCCTAGGGGAGGTGTCTTCACTCTCAACCATAGATTTATGTGCCTGGAAACTGTTCTGGAAAGTTTTGAAGTGCCCCTGCACCATGACTTTACCACTTTTATAAACATTGACAGTTGTCATGATGCCGTCAGAGTCCTCTGGGTCCCTGATCTTTAACTGCCAGCATTCCTTGTTGCCCTTTTTTACCACTGAAGGGTGATGGTTGATAATGGCTCTGTGCCAGCTTTCAGGTCTGTCAGTATAGAAGATGAGATTGCAAATTACTCCGTTTTTAAAAAGATCAGCAAAGAGGGTTTCTGGTTGCCTCTTAAGAAGCTCCATTTTGAACGTGCCTCTCTCTGTGTCATTTTTTATTTCTGGTGGGTAGTGTATGTTAATTATATCACTCATGTTCTGCTCTGGACATGTGAAACAAAGAGCCTGCTTTCCAACTGCTACTGTTAGCACCCACTGTTAGCTCTCTCTCTCTCCCTCTCTCTCTCTCTCTCTCTCTCTGTCTCTCGCCCTCTCTCTCTCTGTCTCTCTCTCTTTCTCCCTCTCTCTCTCTCTCTCCCTCTCTCTCTCTCACTCTCTCTCTCTCTCGCTCACAGGGAGATTGAGCAGGAGGGTGGATCAAATCAAATGTTAGTCATCACTTATATTGCATACAGTTGTAATTGACCTAGTAAATGTTTTGGGATCTTTCTCCACACTCAGCAGCAGCAGTGAGCCAACAATCAACAATTCAATAATAATAATAATAATAATAATAATAATGATAATAATAATAATGATAATAGCGCTTTTCCTGCAAACGTAGCAGCTTAAAAGTGCTCCAATCATTATAGAATCATAATTGAATGAGTCATTCAAAGGCAATATAAAAAGATGGGTTTTTAGTCTTGACTTGAACATATTTGCTGAGGTTGCATCCCTAATGTAAACTGGCAGTGCATTCCACAATTATAAAATGAGAATGCAGCCTCACCAAATCTCTTCTAATAATAAGTAATAAAAAGTGACAATAACCTGACAATAGCAAAAACAGTCGAGTGTGTGTGTGTGTGTGTACGTATACGTGTGTGTGTGTGTGTGTGTGTGTGTGTGAGTGTGTGTGTACGTGTGTGTGTGTGTACGTGTACGTGTATGTGTGTGTGTGTGTGTGTGTGTCTGTGTGTGTGTGTGTGTGTGTGTACGTGTATGTGTGTGTGTGTGTGTGTGTGTCTGTGTGTGTGTGTGTGTGTGTGTGTACGTGAATGTGTGTGTGTGTGTGTGTGTGTGTGTACGTGTGTGTGTGTATGTGTGTGTACGTGTATGTGTGTGTGTACGTGTGTGTGTGTGTGTGTGTGTGTACGTGTATGTGTGTGTGTGTGTACGTGTGTGTGTGTACGTGTGTGTACGTGTGTGTGTGCCGGGATGGACAAACCCTTTTGGCCGACGCTGTTGTTTACCTGCTGCATATCTCACACCATTCTACCGTCGTCATGGTGACTGTGCAAAGTTCATCCTTTTAAAGTCTGGGTAACTGTTAGGGGAACTGGGGCGTGAAGGATGACAAGCCAGGGTGGCTGGTTACAGGCTCCTGGACACACACACACACACACACACACACACACAAAAACAGCTCTGCTGGGTGAGTCTGCTGGCCTCTCTGGAGGTGATTGACAGGTGGTCTAACAGGCCCTGATTGGCACTAATCTCTCTCTTACCTGAGGCAGACCAACGGTAACCCCCGGCGACTGCTAATAGGGGATGGAGAAAGCCCCCCCTGCTGATCATACACCCCTCACGGTCCCTTCTAAAAGGACTCACACACCCAAGGGACCTCTCACACACACACACACACACACACACACACTCACACACAACCTACGTCCGAGCTCTTAACACGGCCCTCCTCCCTCCGAACACTAGTCGTGAAGTTCAACCGGTAGTGAAAACACTCCTGTTTGATCTAAGCGT
>NC_137674.1:17325189-17340189 GCF_963989245.1 Nansenia antarctica
TGTCTGTGCGCGCGTGCATGTGCGTGTGTGTGTGTGCGTGGGTGTGTGCGTGTCTGTGTGTGTGTGTACATGGGTGTGTGTGTGTGTGTGTGTGTGTGTGTGTGTATGTGTGTGTTTATGGTGGGGGGCTCTCGTCATTCCCCTCAGTCCAGCTGTGCCTGTCTTTATCCATGCTTCCGAAGCTCATCAAGGCAGCTTTTGCACGGCCCTTTAACCCCCCCACTCCCCCTTCCCCTTGCACTTGACAGGATCCCAGCCTGGTGGTTCATGGACATCAAAGAGACACAATGGCGTGGAGTGACCCAGGATCCTCTGCTGCCACCAGGCCAGGAGGAGGAGGAGGAGGAGGAGGAGGAGGAGGCTTAGAGCTTCCAGGAGGCCTTTTGTTATGGCACTTCTTCTACTCTCTCTCTCCTCCACTTTCTTTTCGCAAAGTGTGCCTACCTATCCCATTCATTTAGGGATTGTAAAAGGAGATGGCTGAGTTCATAAAGAGACCGCCCTCGCTCCTAAGTCTATTGTTATGCGGGAGCCGTAAAAAAAAAAAAATCAATATCCGCACAACCCCCCCAGGGGACAATGGAGGGCTTCTCTGGGCTGTCTGTCAGGGAGACTGGAAGAAAGGGGGAGGTGAGGGAGGGAGGTTAAAGGATCGGACAGAATTGTGTTGTACAGTGAAAAGGGTGAGAGTGTATTGGCATGTTATTATCCGCTGGCATACTTTGTCCAAAGCCATGGGTGCTTTCAGCTAGCCTACAAGCTAGCCTACAAGCTAGCCTACAAGCTAGCCTACAAGCTAGTCTACAAGCTAGTCTACAAGCTAGTCTACAAGCTAGCCTACAAGCTAGTCTACAAGCTAGTCTACAAGCTACCCTACAAGCTAGCCTACAAGCTAGTCTACAAGCTAGCCTACAAGCTAGCCTACAAGTTCTCAAACAACTCTTCACAGTGAAACAATATGTTTTTTCTGTCACATGACGATTCATCCGAAATAATAACCCGTAAAATATTCAAACAACTCAAAGTTTAGTAGGTCTGTGTTTTTCTCATAGAGACACATTGGAACGACACCTCCAACATAACTGGGAAACGGTTTGGTTTGAACAGGAAACCTCTTCAAAGCCCTCTATGTCTGTACACAGCACGCCTCTACCACCTTCCTGTTGCACCAGTGAGTCCTCACAGCATGCTCAGTTAACCACACTGAGAAACAGAGAGAGAGAGAGAGAGAGAGAGAGAGGAGAGAGAGAGAGAGAGAGAGAGAGAGAGAGAGAGTGAGGGAGAGAGAGAGAGAGAGAGGGAGGGAGAGAGAGGAAAGAAAGAGAGACAGAGAGAGAGAGAGAGAGAGAGAGAGGGAGAGAGAGAGAGAGAGAGAGAGAGAGAGAGGGAGGGAGGGAGAGAGAGAAGAGTTCCTCTGTCTCTCTAGTTTGTTTTGTGCTTTGACTGGAAATGCAGCCTTGGTTGCTTCAAGTGCTTCTCTTCTGAGCTGAGGGTGTACCGAAAGGATGTTTGTGTTCTCTCCACACACACACACACACACACACACACACACACACACATACATGCCCGCCTGCACACCCGCACGCACACAAACACACACACACACACACACACACACATACATGCCCGCCTGCACACTCGCACGCACACAAACACACTCACACACACACACACACACACACAAGACACACGCACACACACACACACACACACACACACACACACACACAGTCTGGCACACGTAGGAAGGCAACCCCCTGTTGTAAATGTGGGCCAAGCAACTGAGTGAAAATGTGTCTGAGTGTATGCACACTGTCACTCACACACAGTGTAGGTTGACTGTGGGCAAACAAAGCAGGGTAGATGAATGCAGGCCTGTGACGGCGTTAACCCCATCACACTGCTGTGAACTAGACCTCTCCTCTCCTCTTTGAGTGTGTGTGTGTGTGGGGGGGGGGTTCTCCAACTTCTCGTCACTGGTGCGTTATAGGTGTCTGTCTGTCTGCAGGGGCTGTTGTGGTTGTAGTCATCTCTCTCCTAGACCATTGTGCAGTTAGGTCAGGTGTGTTGGTAAAGAGGACAGACTGTCCTGGTGGTGTTGTGGTCTGGTCTGTCATGACTCATTCAGCCTGCAGGCTGCAGACCGAGGAGCTGGTGACGCAACTCACTCAAACGTACATGCAGACATGAGTACATAGACACAAACACACACACAGAGAGAGAGAGAGAGAGAGAGAGAGAGAGAGAGAGAGAGAGAGAGAGAGAGAGAGAGAGGAGAGAGAGAGAGAGAGAGAGAGAGAGAATGAAACAGGTAAATAAGTGTCTGCACTATGTGTACCATGCTGATCTCATGCTAATATTTGCACAGTTGTCACTTATTTATATTTATATATATATATATATTTTATATATAAATACAAATAACACACTTTTCTATTTTTATTTTAAGTTATCTATATTTACCTGTATACTGCATATATATACTGTATATACAGTATATACACAGTTCTGTTTACCCATTTCTTTATTCTAGTATATCTTCGCATTATTTTTTTTTATTTTTTTTCACACTTGCTTGGCATATACAAAATGTATGTTGCCCATGCCAATAAAGCCCATTAAATTGAAATGGAATTGAATTGAGAGAGAGAGAGAGAGAGAGAGAGAGAGAGAGAGGAGAGAGAGAGAGAGAGAGAGAGAGAGAGAGAGAGAGCGAGAGAGAGAGAGAGAGAGAGAGAGAGAGAGAGAGGGTGCAAGAGAGAGGTAGACAGAAACATATACGGTAAATTGTGTGAGTGCAAAATCACAGAACAACCACAGAAACACACGCGCGTCCACAAACACAAACCCTGAGTGTTGTCAGTGTGGTGTGGTCGTCCTGGCGTGAGACAGTAGGTACGGCGTGCTGCAGGCCAGCTGGGGCAGCTATCTCACCTCTCATCTCCCCACATCAGCAGAGTGAGCCTGCTAGGCTGGCTGCATGTACGCACACTGTGGTTTCTCACTTCTGTGATACGCAGAGCACGCCGATAACGCTCTGCTATCTCACCACGCTGGTTCCTCTTCACTAAAAAGTTCTCTCTCTCTCTCTCTCTCTCTCTCTCTCTCTCTCTCTCTCTCTCTCTCTCTCTCTCTCTGTTAACCTGTTTTACCCCAAAACACATCACTTACTCACATGGGGGATTATGTACAGTAGAATTCAAACAGACAAAAGTAAATACTTTGACTATATCTTCCAGGTATACTGTAAGTGTGTGCTGAATTCAAGAAGCAGCGTGACTTTGGTTAGGTTTCCATGAATGTTGCATTGTGTGGTTGTCATTTCCACAGAGTGGTTCTAGGTGTAAGCAGGTCTTCTCCTCTTGTTGTCACTCTGAAACATAATGATCACTCCCTGGCACCGAAGAAGGTGTCATACCATCTGGATAAGTAGGTGTGCGATGTGATCTGTGCACGACCCTAGCCCTAACCTGCCCCCCACCCCATGTTGTCCCAGTCCCAGTCCCTGGCTGATACCGAGGGTCCACAATGCACCTCTCTGATCTCATAACACAGACTCAGTTTACAGAAAGGGACAGATCTCTGCTTAGAGCCCAAGATAACCAATCACCTTAGTGTATCCTTCCTGTCGGAAAACAGCACAGCACACACACACTTGTTGAGCTTCTCTCATTGGCTGTATGGCCAATACAATATCACAACTGAATTATCCAAGGCAACACAGTGTCTGACCATTAATATGACCATGTTATGACCACTCTCTTTGTTTATTAATCAAACATCTAGCTGTGGTGTTGCTGTGTAGGAGGCATCATTTAAAGATGATAAAAATGTTTAGCAGAGCATAATTCTTTTTTAGCAGATGCCTTTATCCAAAGCGACTAAGTAGTGAATCATCTATACATCAGTAATCATAAGAACAACAAATCTAAGGATTATTTTTTATTATATATATATTTTTTTAAATGTACAATAGAGAAACTATACATGGGGGGGTTAATGGGGATGAAGAGGTCTTCAGGAGGAACAGTCAAGATGTAGCCTGAAGAGATCAAATCAAATCAAATCAAATTTTATTTGTATAGCGCATTTCTTACAAGATGCAACTCAATGCGCTTCACACAATGAAAATGTTCAGTCAATCAGTCAATCAATCAATACTGACAGAGCCGCGAGCAGGCAAAAGTAAAAACCTGTATACTATGTAGCCAGGAAAAATTCCCTTGCAGCCCTCTACCAATAGAGCGACTACTAGCCAGTTTGCCTACCAGTACCCAGCGGTCCCCAAGGGGAGGCCAAGGACCACCGGCACAAAGCAAGCAAGCAAGGGCAAAAACCTGTACACCATGTATCCAGGAAAAATTCCTTGCATATTATCGGCGTACACACTGTCCATAAATTTAGTGTTATATTTGCATCGTTCTGCATCCGGATGGTCACAGGTCCTGCCAAAAGAGAATCTTAGGCACAGTTATGATGCAACAACACAATAAAGACAATAAAGATGACAGCAATACAACCTGATGGTGGTCCTGGTACACCCTTGTACTGGTTCCAGTACTGCTCTAGGTGCTATTTGGAGCTGACAGTGCCTCATCAGCACCCGGGTCCATTTTCCTGTCAACACAAATCTCAAAACACGAGTATGGTGTAATGGCCTAGTGATCCTAGTTCTATAATGTCCAATGTCTCCCTTAGTATCAAAAGGCGACATTGAATAAGTAGGTTTTGAGGTCACGCTTAAAAATGTCCTGAGTTTTAGACAACCTCAGGCCCTCAGGTAGGGTGTTCCACAATCTAGGAGCATATATGCTAAAAGCCGATCTCCAAATCTCTTTGTCCTAGCCTCTGGCACTATTAAAAGTTCCGTGCCACTAGACCGTAGGGGTCTAGCTGGTGTGTATCTTATGAGCATGTCCACCATGTAATTGGGTGCATCACAGTGAAGTGATTTATAAACTAGTAAAAGGATCTTAAAGTCTATTCTATGACTGACAGGGAGCCAGTGTAGTGATCTCAAGACAGGTGTGATGTGCGCTCTTCGTTTGGTCCTAGTAAGGACACGAGCAGCAGCATTTTGAACCATTTGTAGTCTATTTATCATTTTTTTGGGGAGACCTGTCAGGAGAGCATTACAGTAATCTAGCCTACTAGTAACAAATGCATGCATTAATTTTTCAGTGTCTGCCTGGGAGAGAAATGATTGTACCTTAGTGATGTTTCTTAGATGGTAGAAGGATGTTTTAATAGTATTATTAATATGAGTTTCAAAATTTTGATCTGAGTCAATTATGACACCAAGATTCCTGGCCTGACACTTAGTGTTAAGAGCTAGTGTTTTCAAGTGTGCAGATAATTTCTCTCTCCCAGTTTTCTCGCCAATGATCAATACCTCTGTTTTTTCTTGATTGAGTTGGAGAAAGTTTTGTGTCATCCAAATATTAATATCGGCAATACAATCTATCAGGTGGTCGATCATCTTGTAGTCGTTGGGAGTTACTGAGATATAAAGCTGAGTGTCGTCAGCATAGCTGTGGTAGTTAACGCTATGCTTCTTGATAACAGAACTGAGGGGTAGCATGTATAGGCTAAAGAGCAACGGTCCTAAAATGGACCCTTGGGGAACTCCACAGGTTGTGCTATAATTTTTTGACTTATGGTCACCAAGGGCTACAAAGTAGTCTCGGTCAGCCAGGTAAGTCCTGAACCAGTTCAAGACCGGACCTGAGAGGCCAACCCAGTTTTCAAGTCTCTCAATAAGTATGGAATGGTCTACCGTATCAAAGGCTGCACTTAAGTCTAAGAGTACAAGAATCGAGAGTTTTTTCGAGTCTGCATTTATCCTAAGGTCATTTGTTACCTTAAGCAAAGCGGTTTCTGTGCTGTGGTATGATCGGAAACCTGACTGAAGTGGGTCATACCTATTATTTAAGACTAAGAATTCATGAAGCTGTCTATACGCTGCCTTTTCTAAAATTTTGCTTAGAAAAGTGAGATTGGATATTGGTCTACAGTTTTTGGGATCAGAAGGATCTAGGTTACTTTTCTTCAGGGTGGGTCTAACCAGGGCAGTTTTAAGCGCCGCTGGAAATATCCCTTTAAGTAGGGAGTGATTTACAATGCCTAGTATGTCATCAGACACAGATTCAAAAATGTCCTTAAAAAAGGTGGTAGGAATAGGGTCAAGAGGACATGTAGACGGTTTAAGCTGTGACACAATTTTACCTAATGTTTCCGTACTAATCATGGTGAACATGCTCATAGTCATGTTCTGTGGTGGCGGATCTGTGGTGCTACACAAACCTAGTCTTTCCTGAGTAATACACATTCTAATATTTGTTATCTTATCCCTGAAGTGGGCTGCAAATTCCTCGCATTTGGTGACAGAGGCTGCGCCGTCTAGAGTTTTAGGAGCAGGGTTTACAAGGCAATCAATTGATGGGTCTTCACTCTACGCCGGAAGATAGGTAGTGAATCTGCAGTCCTGACAGAAGATAGGTAGTGACTCTGCAGTCCTGACAGAAGATAGGTAGTGACTCTGCAGTCCTGACAGAAGATAGGTAGAGACTCTGCAGTCCTGACAGAAGATAGGTAGTGACTCTGCTGTCGTGACAGAAGATAGGTAGAGACTCTGCAGTCCTGACAGAAGATAGGTAGTGACTCTTCAGTCCTGACAGAAGATAGGTAGTGACTCTGCAGTCCTGACAGAAGACAGGTAGAGAGTCTGCAGTCCTGACAGAAGACAGGTAGTGAGTCTGCAGTCCTGACAGAAGACAGGTAGTGGGTCTGCAGTCCTGACAGAAGACAGGTAGTGAGTCTGCAGTCCTGACAGCAGATAGCTAGTGACTCTGCAGTCCTGACAGCAGATAGGTAGTGACTCTGCAGTCCTGACAGAAGATAGGTAGTGACTCTGCAGTCCTGACAGAAGATAGGTAGTGACTCTGCAGTCCTGACAGCAGTGGGAAGCTTGTTCCACCAGTGGGGCGCCGGGACAGTGAAAAGCCGTGACTGAATAATGCTAGTAGGGAGAGGCTGTTCCCTTTGCTGCCCGGTAGGCGAGCATCCCAGTCTTGAATCTGATGAGAGCTGCTACCGAGAGCCATTGAAGGGTGTGGAGGAGTGGGGTGACATGGGAGAACTTGGGGAGATTGAGCGAGACCGCTGATCGAAGTTCCGAGGGAAGAGCATTCCAAAGTTTGGGAGCCACGGTTTGGAATGCTCGATCACCTTTGGTTTTTAATCTGGCACGGGGGTCAACCAACAAACCCTGGTCAGAGGACCTGAGAGACCTACTGGGGCTGTAAGGACGCAGTAGGTCTCAGATGGATGCAGGTGCCTGTGATGTTCGCGGCACAGTAGAAGTGGTTGTCAAGGATCACCCCAAGGTTCTTGGATGTCTGGGAGAAGCTCTCTACTGTGTTGGAGAAGTCTTACTCCAACCACCGTCAGAGACATGGTGCTTCTCTTTCTGAGCTTAGGGTGGAACACGCGTAGCATAAGGGAACGAAGACGATGGTGTGAGAGTGTACCTGTCCCATAGGGTAGAAGTGCTGCCGCACTTAACACTAGAACAGCCATGGGTGGGGTCATTTGACCCCTGTGAGTAAAAATGTTTTTATATCTTTGCACTCGATATTTCAGGACCCTCCTTTCATGACTTTTCCTAGATATATGCGTTCTACCACCCAGTATCCTTACATGTTCTAAATCACACCAGGATAATCTAGTATAAAGCTATTTTGCTGTTTTTCTGTGTAGGAGGCAGGCTAATTTTACAAGGTGGCCAACTAGTGGCCGTTGTGTGTAAATAGCAGCTTCCCATTGTAAAGACTATGGTCATTTGACCCCCGAGGCGGCTTGGTAGGTAAAAAAGGCACGGCTGTTCTAGTGTTAATGACTGGACCATGGCGATGGAGTGGGGAGCATACCCACCACAGCCCCCCCCTACCCCCCCTATGTTACCCTCCTACCTGACCTCTGAGGGGCCCAGGACAAACATCAGCAGTGGGAACAAACAGCTAATATGGAGTGACACGACACAATTACAACCTCACTGATCACTGACAGGCGCACACACACACACACACACACACCCACACACACGCACACACGGACACACGCACACACACACACACGCACACACGAACACGTGCACACGCGCACATACGCACGCGCGCGCACACACACACACACACACACACACACACACACACACACACACGCACACACACACACACGTCCATAGAAGGGGTAGTAAAATGAAAGTATCTAAGGTGAATTCATACCCAAAGGTCCCAACACAGGTACAGGTAATAAAAAGGCAAACGTAGAAGAAGACAAATCCCAAAATAAAAAACACAACACAAAGTTTTAAAAACAGATAGCTTAGAATCCAATTTTGGGACCTATATACTGTATATATATATATATGAACAGGGAGCAGTCTTACTGTACGACAGGTTTAGAACGCCCTACTCATGTAACCATCGCACCACATGACCGAACATTGCAACATGGGTAAACACTGTTCTGCTAGAACAATGGAAAACCGTGGCTTTACGTTTGCTGTGGTTGTGGTGCAGGCAGGCAGCATATACACAAGTGGCTAAACTTAGAGTCTCTCTGACTACTTGGCAGGACCTGTATCCTGTAACCATAGACTAATGGAAGACTCAAATACCTCTCGCTTCAAATCTGGAGAGGAGGAAAACACTCTGCATACTGCATGCACACACACACGTACGCACACACGACACGCATTTACACACATGTACGCACTCCTACACTCCTGCACTCCTACACTCCTGCATGCCCCTGCACGCATGCACGCACGCACGCATGCACACACACACACACACACACACACACACACACACACACAGGCATACACAATACCGTAAACTGTAATGCCACCCTCTGAGTGACCTGGAGAGGAATGCAGAGGACATGGTTAAAATTCTGGCAGGAGAGGGGGACAGGGGGGAGGGGGGGGGAGGGGGACATGTTTGAGCTGGCTGTGTGGACAAGGGCAAATGCAGGGCCAAGGACAGGGTCAGAGGTGGCATAGCAGAGCTAGGCTGGAGAGAATTTGCCGACCTTGGAGTGACAGACAGACAGACAGACAGCTCACAGCTGATGACAGAAAGCCCAGTAATCCGAGCCTAGCATAGAAACACAAGGAAGCCAGGCTAACCTCTGGGCTTCAACCCAGCCCCTGCCACCCCCCCACCCCACGCCCCCCTCCACCACAACTCAGTGGTCAGTCAGTCAGTCAGTCAGTCAGTCAGCCAGTCAGTCAGTCAGTCAGTCAGTCAGTCAGTCAGTCAGACAGTGAGTCGGTCGATCGGTTGATCGGTCGGTCAGTCAGTCGGTCAATCAGTCGGTCAGTCTCACTCGCTCCGAAACTGCCGCTCAACACCCGCTCCATCCTCCATTGTAGATCAGATAACATAGAGCCCCATGTAAACACACACACACACACACACACACACACACACACACACACACACACCCTCCTCTAACACAAACAGACAGGCTGGGCGCAGGTCAGCACACCGACAGTACCCCAGTACAGGTACACAGGGCCTAGGCAGGGACTCTGCATGCCTCCCCACCCTACACACACTCACACACACTCTGTGTCCCTGGGGCTCAGTGAGGTGTGGAGTGGCCAAGCAGTGCTACTGGGCTCTCACGCTCCAAATGAGATTAGGGTTTCCAAAGTGCAGATTAAGGGGGGGGGCCAGGACTTCACAGCTCCCCCTGTCAGCCCAGGTAATGCCCTTCCGTTGCACTTGGATTAACTGGGAGCGGCAGAGTGTGGAGGGGAAGGCCCTTCCTTCCCTCCCTCTCTTCCTCCCTCACTATATATACAGTGCCATGCGTAAGTAATGGGACAATGAAGCATTTTTTTCTTCAAAAGTCTGGATTTGAAACCAAACAGGAATCCTCCTCTCTTCTGCCTGCGCAACCCGTGGCCGCCAGAGAATCCTCCCTGTGTTCACTGTTTTCCCGTTTTTACGTTTATTGCCTACACCTGTGTCTTGTTATCCCAACGGTTTATAAGCCTGTTTCGAATACTACCCGATGTTCCTGTTCTATCTGTGTTCTCCAGTAAAATACCGACGTTTTCTGAATATTGTAAACCTTACCACCTGCATTATCGCTGCACTTGGGTTCGCACCGTTGACCCTCGTTAGCAACCCAAGGAGCCACGGTCGCTAGGCATGACAACTCCTACAAGTCTTTGACTATGTACACCCCTTCCCCCCTGGCCATCCAGCAATGCCAGGGTCAGACGGCCTCTCCTGGTGACCCACCGCCACCAATTCATCCTGAGCCCATTACCCAGCAAGCCTGGGACCTATGACTGCTTACCCCACAACGCTATAATGGTAATGCTCCCTGATCTTTGAATTACACTCTGCTCTGTTTCCAAACGATCACACTAAAGTGGAATATATCAATTCAACAGTCACCAGTAGAGCTATCACTTCTTCTCACTCACATCTTGAAGATCCAACTGTCACCTGTTCATCAGGGAGATGAGGGGGGGGTCAGTGACCATCCTGTCAGTGGATGTGAGGCAGCCAATAGCCTTCTAGTTTCTCCACCAAGAGAAGGGTCATGCAGAGTAGCATTTATCCCATCCACACACCATTTATCACACACACACACACACACACACACACACACACACACACACACACACACACACATACAAAACACACACATACAAAACACACACATACACATTCCAATATGAACATACAGTAGCATGTACCACTGAACTTTCACAGAGACACAGAAAGGTAAATGTTATTGCCTTGTCAACATGTTCATGTCTTGGTCTGAGTGAATGATCCTCTGGTCAACCAGGACAGGTGGGGAGACTAGAGTCATATGGCTATGACCCTGAGAAGGAGGGTAGTGTGTGTGTGTGTGTGTGTGTGTGTGTGTGTGTATGTGTGTGTGTGTGTGTGTGTGTGTGTGTGTGTGTGTGTGTGTGTGTATGTGTGTGTGTGTGTGTGTGTGTGCGTGCGTGCGTGCGCGCGGGCGTGTGTGTGTGTCTGTTTGCAAGGGAGAGTAATTGTGCTATCTGCCTCTTTAGCACCTGTCTATGTGGCCTGGTGGCTATAAACAGGCAGCAGTCTGGTCTGGTCTGGGGGTGGGGGACGGGGGGCGGGGGGCGGGGGGCTGGGTGTGTCTGGCAGGGCAGGACAGAAGAAGTCACTCGTGGAATCTGCTGTAGCGCCAACAATACAAGGCCAAGGGCACATAGACATACAGTTACACACAGACACAGAAACAGACAGACAGACAGACAGACACACACACACACACACACACACATACACACACACACACACACACACACACACACACACACACTCAAACAAACAAACACAAACCCATAAAATGACACAAGGCCAAGGACACAGCAGTGGGAACAGATGCCCTCACTCACACACACATCAGAGACAGAGACACCCCCCCACCTCCCCTACAGACACACACACACACACACACACACACACACACACACAGACACACCCCTGCTGTCCCCAGCTTAGCTACTAACAGGTTAACAATCCGATACCATTGTGATCTCCGTGGTTTGGTGTGACAGACTGGAGGAGATCAGATGTTGTGAAGGTTCAGTCCTGAGCGCCCAGGGCGACTAGTGAGCATGTCAGTGGCCCGTCTGATCTGATCGGCCCCCCGGGCCAACGTGAACGTCCCCTGAACTGCCTAGCCCGTCTACGGAGAACAAGAGGCTGTCTGCGCTCCAACACTGTTACTTTACAAAGGCCTAGGAGACATCCCACCACCACCGCAAACGTTTGGCACAACGAGCCGCACAATTCTCCCAGCAGTTCCCCAGCTCTCCCAATACACAGCCAAGTTCAACTCAGTGAGACTACACCAGTGCCCTCTACTGGCCATATTAGGGAAATGACGTGACTTTTAGCAGGGATGTGTGGATGGGATTACTATATGAATGTTTCTCTCTCTCTCTCACTCTCTCTCTCTCTCTCTCTCTCTCTCTCTCTCTCTCTCTCTCAATATCTATTATATTTGAAGAAATATATATCACGTCCTCTCTTTCTCCAACTTTCCCTACCTCTGAGTCCTCGTTTTAATCCGTTTTCTTTTTTCCTCTCCCTCTCTTTCTCCTTCTCTCTCTCTCCCTCACTCTCTCCATCTGTCTCTCCCTCTCCCATGATTCGGGTGGTCGACATCTCTGTCAGTGAGTCGTCCAGTCCTGTGCCCTCGTTTGAACAGTCTTGAGATGCAATCCCTCCCTCCTTCCCTTCCTTGAAGACATCCCAGATCTGACATGTGTTGACTGGTGAAAGCAATGCAGCGGAAAGCTTGCTTTGGCTAATCCAACTGGAGCTGGGGCTGAGGTAGAGGCTGGGGGCTGGGGGCTGGGGGCTGGGGCTAAGGTTGGGGGCTGAGGCTGGGGCTGGGGCTGAGGCTGGGGCTGGGGCTGGGGCTGGAGGGCTGGGGCTGGAGGGTTGGAGGGCTGGGGCTGGAGGGTTGGAGGGCTGGGGCTGGAGGGCTGGGGCTGGGGCTGGAGGGCTGGGGGCTGAGGTAGAGGCTGGGGGCTGGAGGGCTGGGGGCTGAGGTAGAGGCTGGGGGCTGGAGGGCTGGGGGCTGAGGTAGAGGCTGGGGGCTGGAGGGCTGGGGCTGGGGCTGAGGTTGGGGCTGGGGCTGGGGCTGGGGCTGGGGCTGGGGCTGGGGCTGGGGCTGGGGCTGGGGCTGGGGCTGGGGCTGGAGGGCTGAGGCTGGGGCTGAGGCTGGGGCTGGGGCTGGGGCTGGGGCTGAGGCTGGGGCTGGGGCTGGGGCTGGAGGGCTGAGGCTGGGGCTGAGGCTGGGGCTGGGGGCTGGGGCTGGGGCTGGGGCTGGAGGGCTGAGGTAGAGGCTGGGGCTGGGGCTGGGGCTGAGGTAGAGGCTGGGGCTGGGGCTGGGGCTGGGGCTGAGGCTGGGGCTGATACTGGGGCTGGGGCTGGGGGGTGTGTGTGTGTGTGTTTGTGTGTGTGTGGCACCTCCACTGGTGCAGGAGTTGCGGTGCTAGTGACACAGAGAGACTCGGGCTTGGACTCCTCCGAGGTCATCAACAGCCTGCTGATGAGTCCTGCTCAGTGTGTGTGACTTTCTCTTTCTCTCCCTCTCCCTCCCTCCACCCCCGCTTTTTTTCATTTTCTTCTTCTGTGTTTTTTTTAGCTCTTTAATCCAATTTGGGCGGGAGCTGGCATGAAAGCCCCACCTCCCTTCCCCCTCTCCACACACACACACACACACACACACACACACACACACACACACACACACACATACATACATACACATGCACACACACACACACACACACACACTCACACACACACACACACACACATACGCGCACGCACGCACACACACACACACACACACACACACACACACATAAACACACACACACACACACACACACAGTGTCTCTAGTGCCCGCTGTGCTGAAGTTTCCCCTCAGCCCAGCTGGCAGAAGTTATGGAAGAGGCAACAATGCCCCCGCAGGCTGGGGTAGGACAGGACAGGATAGGACAGGACAGGGCAGGACAGGACAGGACAGGACAGGACAGGACAGGACAGGACAGGACAGGACAGGAGGGGACAGGACAGGACAGGACAGGACAGGACAGGACAGGACAGGACAGGACAGGACAGGACAGGGCAGGACAGGGCAGGACAGGACAGGACAGGACAGGAGGGGACAGGACAGGACAGGACAGGACAGGACAGGACAGGACAGGACAGGACAGGACAGGACAGGGCAGGACAGGACAGGACAGGACAGGGTAGGACAGGACAGGACAGGACAGGACAGGACAGGACAGGACGTAGGACAGGACAGGACAGGACAGGACAGGACAGGACAGGACAGGACAGCACAGGACAGCACAGGCCAGGACAGGACAGGACAGGACAGGACAGGACAGGACAGGGCAGGACAGGACAGGGTAGGACAGGGTAGGACAGGGTAGGACAGGGTAGGACTGGGTAGGACAGGACAGGACAGGGGTCTTATTGTCCAGCTCCCTCCATCAGAGACCATTAATTATGGGCCGTGTAGTAGGGCTCTGAGTCAGAAACCCCCCCCAACACCCTCTCACACACTCACTCCAACTGCCTCCCCCCCCCCCCACACACACACACACCCCCCAGATTACAGCACAAACTCAGCCCCTCCCACCCCCACCCCCTCCCATACTCCCCCAGCCCCCACCCAACCTCCTCTCTCTCTCCACTGAATCTTTTATGCAGCCAGAATGAGCTGGAGCAGAGTGTCATTAAAATACTTTTACACAAGTACAAGCAACACTTCAGTTTGGCTGCGGAAAAGAGAGCGACATTCTTAAAAGGTTTTGTCATTTTTATTTTCATTTTACCGGGGTGATTGGAGCCTTGGTAGATTTTGGTACATTTACACTTACAACAAGTACATTTGTCTAAGTAAGGGAATCATCTATCCATCAGTCATCATTTATTCTACCCTTTACTGTACCTATCTCTGTCATGTTCTTTTTATATTTTGTTTTATATCACTATGTGCACTTCTGGTTAGATGCTAAACTGCATTTCGTTGTCTGGTACTTTGTACTCTGCAATGATAATGAAGTTGAATCTAATCTAATCGTAAGAAAAAGTCATCTATGGTCGAGCCAGGGGCCAGTGTCAGTCATACTGCTAGAAGAAGGAAGGATAGGTAGTGAGTCTGCAGTCCTGACAGAAGATAGGTAGTGACTCTGCAGTCCTGACAGAAGATAGGTAGAGACTCTGCAGTCCTGACAGAAGATAGGTAGTGAGTCTGCAGTCCTGACAGCAGATAGGTAGAGACTCTGCAGTCCTGACAGAAGATAGGTAGTGACTCTGGAGTCCTGACAGAAGATAGGTAGTGACTCTGCAGTCCTGACAGAAGATAGGTAGTAACTCTGCAGTCCTGACAGAAGATAG
>NC_137674.1:17347689-17360189 GCF_963989245.1 Nansenia antarctica
AGAGCTACGATCGTTTCCACGGTCAAATTGACTCACGTTGAAATTGTATAAATCACTACGTTGACGTGGTTTTCTACGTACGACACGGGTAAGATCAACATTTGATCTAAGTACTTTCTATAAATGAAGTCACAGAGTCACAACTCTTCATACAGTCAGCGAAACAGAAGTCCATGTGGACCAAACTGTGACTCATTTTTACATTGCTGCTTTCACACAGAATGCATTCAATGACCACGTTCTCCAAAATCCAAATGGCAATGCATCTAGTCTATTTCATTTCATTGTATATATTCTGCTAATATTTTCTAGACATTTCAAAATTATTACTGCAAAAAAATGCACCACATCATTCTGTTTTGAATGTGTTCTTCACAGTTTTGAACACAGTGTGTTACGTAACATTGGAAAAATGTGTTGCAAATACATAGTGTTATGCAGGTGGGGGAGTTTGAATGAGACAAGTGTTAAGGATTTTGGAGAACGTGGTCATTGAATGCATTTGGTGTGAAAGCAGCAATGTAAAAATGAGTCACTGAAGAGTTGTGACTCTGTGACTTCAGTATTGAACACTGTAAAAAACTGTAAGATGGACTGACTTGTTGATGACATTTTAGCATTTTAGCCTTTTTAACCAATCTTATGTGTCAAAGGGTATGAATACAGAGAGAGAGAGAGAGAGAGAGAGAGAGAGAGAGAGAGAGAGAGAGAGAGAGAGAGAGAGAGAGAGAGAGAAAATTATGTTTGTATGTTTTAATAAAAGTAGCAGACAAGGCAATTAAGTCAGGGATGCACGTACTGCCCATACCACATATCCACAAGGTTCCTGGTTCTATTCCAACCCTCCACATATCCTGCATGTCACCCCTCCTCTCTCTCACCCCTCCTTCCTGTCAATCTCTACTATATTTAGAACAAAATGTAAAACAAAATGCATACTAGGACACATACTACCCATGTCTGTGTTCCATTGTGGGAGATTTTTTTTCAAGGAAGTTTATGAAACATGGTTGAACATGTCATCTTTTCCCCTTAGGTCAGCATACCAGCTGGCAAATGACAGTGTATTATTTTTGACATTTCAGTAGAAAACCCATTGTCTTTTTATATCAACAAGCGTCTTTCTCTTTCCGTGGGACCAAGCAGTCCCAGTGCATGATGGGAGGCTGTTGCCTCTCACTAAGCTAAGTGCTTTAGCTGTCCTGTTGTTCAGAAGTGGAATGGGTGCAACCTCAGTATTGGACAGTACAGCTCGTTGGGTTTCATGGAAGCCAGCAGCACTGACTGGCAGCTCAGGAGGCTTGTGTGATTGATAGCCCATCTCACGACCATCAGGTCCAAGCATCAAAAACTCCCTGTGACGCATCTCAGCCCGGTGCTCGCTGTGAAACTCACCCCCCACTGACAAACCCGCTCCCCCCACCACATAAAGGTGCAAAGCAAAGTGCATTGCAGTTATCCAGTCGCAATTCAAACATCTTTCTATTTCCTCCACATATCTGAATGCTTGCCTTAAGACCACACATTTGCAGTTGAAAGTCATATTACATACTGGATTAGAGGCTCAACTACTCTACTGTATCTGTGAGTGGTAGTTGTTGTTTACGTTGGAGTTTGTTGGGTCTAACTGGTTGTGTGAGGGTCTGTGTAGTTCATGTGAAGCAGGCCAGATGGTGGTGGGTGATAGCACAGTGTTTAGCCCTTCTTATTCCTTCAACGATTCCGCCCAGTTCTGGCCCCGTAAACCCTCTCTCCTCAGGATCCAGTTGGAAGCGATCTGGGGGTCTGTGAGCCAATGAAATGCCTTCCTGGCCCGGCCCTGGCGCACTCTGGCAGCCTCTCTCTCCGCAGGCCTCTGTCTCCGGGGTCGTTAACGAGCTGCTCAAGGTCGTCTCTCTGATGAACCGATAAAGCAGCATTAGTGGATTCCCAGGCCCGGGCCTGTCTCCCTGCCGGGCCAGAGAGTCGGGTTTCACTCCCACACTGTCACTCTGTCTCTGGGACGGGGCTAGGGCTGGGCTCCTGCAGAGGAGACAGGGGGCGTGTGTGTGTGTGTGTGTGTGTGTGTATTGTGTGTGTGTGTGTGTGTGTGTGTATTATGTGTGTGTGTGTGTGTGTGTGTGTTTATGTCCATGTAGGATGTCTGAAGAGAAGACAGGGTGTGTGTGTGTGTGTGTGTGCGTGTGTGTGTGTGTATACTATGTGTGTGTGTGTGTGTGTGTGTGTTTATGACCATGTAGCATGTCTGAAGAGAAGACAGGGTGTGTGTGTGTGTGTGTGTGCGCATGTGTGCGTGTGTGTGTGTGTGTGTGTGTGTGCACGCACATGTGTGTGTGTGTGCGTGTGTGTGCGTGTGTTTATGTCCATGTAGCAGAGGGCTGTGTGTGTGTGTGTGTGTGTGTACAGCCCCTCCCTCTTTATCATATCATGTGAAAGGACCAGTAAAGTGGTAAAGTGGTAAAGTGGACACACACACACAAAGGAAAACGCTAACCTCGCGTCTCGACAATTTCTTTTTTACCGCTCCGGTCAGGATAAACACACACTTCCTCCGCCTCGACGGCGTTCCCATGGCGATTCCAGTCTGTGGCTGTGAGGCTTGTTTTCCATCATTTGAAATCTCCAGTGACATACTCATCCAAACAGCAGTGAAATATTACAGGCGGCTTGTGTTATTAAAACTGTTATTACCACGGGCGATTGGGGTTAAACAGGACTTGACTGTCACCCTAATGACAGGGTAGCTGATGGGAAGGGGGAGACTGGCATGTGGAGGAACAACCAAAAAACCAACCGTCAACAAACACTGCAATGTGTACTGCATATCCATGCTCCCTGACCGTGGAGCTAACCTCCCACCTAGCCCCCTCCCACAAACACACACGCAGACACACACACACACACACACACACACACACACATGGCCCTCTGCTACATGGACATAAACACACACACACACACACACACACACTCACACACACACACACACACACACACACACACACACACATGGCCCTCTGCTACATGGACATAAACACACACACACACACACACACTCACACACACACACACACACACACACACACACACACATGGCCCTCTGATACATGGACATAAACACACACACATACACACACACGCACACACTCTCACACACACACACACACACACACACGGTCCTCTGCTACATGGACATAAACACACACACACACACACACACACACACACACTCACACACACTCACACACACACACACACACAGCCTCTCTCCTCCAGTGGTCAGTCCTAAACGACCACGCTGAGGTTGGACTGGAGACAGCTCAGCTGACGGTCTCTGTGGTTCTATCTCCGTCTTATTATCCAAAACATGGACCTAGTTTACCCTGTATGACCACCCCATCAGTGGAGAGAAACCATCCATCCACAGCAATAGAAAAAAAATACATTTTTCCACCTCAGAGTCAGACCCAGCACATAAACACATGGGGAAGGTCTGAACCAACAAACAAGGAGTCTGACCCATGAAATACGAGTCCCAAAACAAAGCTCTCCCTTCACCAAAACTCCCCCTTGCCCCTGGGCCTAAACCCCCCCCCCCCACCCCCCACCTACCCCCCGGTCCAAATGTCCACCATTAATCACCCCCACATGGGAGGAGAGTGCTGGGGGCAGAGTGAGTTGTGAGGCCTTCGGACACTGAACACTGAAGGGGTCGTGTGTGTATGTGCGTCCCCTGAGCTACCCACAAGCCCTTGCTGTTCTGGCGGGGTGTTTATTTGGCCCCTGTAATGGCCCCTGTCACGGCCAATCACCAGAGAGCCCCTGATTTACTCCAGGTGGTGGTTTGGCCATTGTCCAGTCTCTGGAGCTGCCCTGACCCCTGACCTCTGACCTCCCGGGCTGCCCTGAGCCCTAATGAAAGAGAGGGCAGAGTAGGTGCTGCCAATGAGAGGCGACACGGGGGATTAGCTGAGACTTGGTGTGTTTGTGTGTATGGAAACAGATACAACCCCTCCCCAACCCCGGCCTTACTCTCTTACTCTCCTCAAGGACTTGTGTTGCTATTGAATTATACATTGATGGTTATGTCATTTCACTTATCATAATTTTCCAGGGCTAATAATAAAGTAAGAGTCCAAACGCCCCACTCCCTCCCCTCTCTCTCTTTCTCTATCTCTCTGTCTTTCTCTTTCTCTCATACTTTCTTGTTCGATCCATTTCCCTCTCTTTGTGTAATGAGGGACAGAGGGACGTACTTCACCAACTGTCGGGTTCTATTAGTGTCGTCCTGCATGTTGAAGGCTGCAGCACGGAGCAGTACCCTCACCTGACTGGCCTGCTCTGTGGGCTGGGGGACGGGAGTTGGCTATGCTGGGCTGATGCAGTTGACCAATGGAACATGACCGCTACTGGTGACTGGAAAAGCTGATATTCTTAGTGTACAAAGATTTTATTTCATTATTAGTGAACTTTGAGATTATCTTTACATGAGTTGGAGGCAATTGTAAATTGTTTCCTAGACCAGTCATTTGTTTTATCCCAGAAATGTACATAATGTCGACTAATGATTCATAAAATTATGTAGTGTATAAAACAGTCTTAGCGCAAATGTGGGCGCTGGCAAGGGGTGCTAGCAAGGGGTGCTAGGGGCGGCTGTGGCGCAGGAGGTAGAGCTGCCGTCTAATGATCGCAAGGTCGGCAGATCAGCGGTTAGAGCCCCGGCTGGCCACATGTCGAAATGTCATTGGGCAAGACACTGAACCCCAAATTGCTCCCAGTGAGCGGGCCGGCGCCTTGCATGGTAGCTTGCCGCCATTAGTGTGTGAATGTGTGTGTGAATGGGTGAATGAGAGGCCATTGTAAAGCGCTTTGGATAAAGGCGCTATATAAGTCAGTCCATTTGCTAGCCAGAATCTTTCAATGCCCCTCAAGGCACTTGACCTGCTCATTGTCATGACCGCCACTCCACTCACCTGTGCACAGACAAGACAGTGCTATGATAAAATCCACCAGTTACCGCTGACACAAATTGCCAATACACCTTTGTTTTGCGCCGGCAGAAACCGGAGCCCTTGAAGTTCAGTTCAAGATAATAGTTCAATTCCTGATTCCCTTTTTTGTTTTGGGAGGAAAATGTAGTGAGTAGTGGCACTAGCTCACTAAACGTACATGGCCAAAAAATAGTTACTACTACTACTACTACTACTAATACTGAAAAAACAACAACATTTTTTACTTAATTTAACCAGCACCAAGCTACAGCCAAATGTAGTTCATACTAATAGAACACTGCTCAAGATAATCCATCTCCATCCAGAGCCTGTATTCACCAGTGTAAATTCAACCATTATGCTGACATTAGCATTAGAGTTAGCATCAGAGAATACAATGGGACAGAGGCTGTTCATGACCAGTGTTGTTGTCTAGACTTGGTCAACATAATCCACTCTACAAGGTCCTGCCTTTCTGCCAGGCTGTGTAGATATGTGTGTGGTGGGGTATATGTATCGCCCCGCCACTTGCGTCTCCAAAAATACCCTGGCATGCTTAAATATAGAGGGGTCGTGCTGCACAGTGGAGTGATTAGCCTCGTGTTAATACCCTGCACACACACCCAGCAGCAATGTCCCCATTCCTCATGCCTGAACTTGCCCTCTCCCCCTCCCCCTCCCTATGCCCCCCCCCCAGTGTACTCCCTATGACAGAGAGATACAGGCTGTATTTACGTCCCCAGGTGGCTGCGAGTACTGACGTTCCAACACTCTTCAGTCGATGACAGAGATAGGCCAGACAGCAGCTGAGGAGCCTGGGTCAGCAACCCACCCGTAAAACCACTACAAACTCACCCTCCTCTGCAACATTACTACATCAATCATCAAACACTATACTCTACCCAGACCAAATACTATACTCTACCCAGCCCTAACACTATACTCTACCCAGCCCAAACACTATACTCTACCCAGCCCTAACACTATACTCTACCCAGCCCTAACACTATACTCTACCCAGCCCTAACACTATACTCTACCCAGCCCCAACACTATACTCTACCCAGACCAAACACTATACTCTACCCAGACTAAACACTATACTCTACCCAGCCCTAACACTATACTCTACCCAGCCCTAACACTATACTCTACCCAGCCTAAACACTATACTCTACCCAGCCTTAACACTATACTCTACCCAGACCAAACACTATACTCTACCCAGCCCTAACACTATACTCTACCCAGACTAAACACTATACTCTACCCAGACCAAACACTATACTCTACCCAGCCTAAACACTATACTCTACCCAGACTAAACACTATACTCTACCCAGCCTAAACACTATACTCTACCCAGACCAAACACTATACTCTACCCAGCCCTAACACTATACTCTACCCAGACTAAACACTATACTCTACCCAGACCAAACACTATACTCTACCCAGCCTAAACACTATACTCTACCCAGCCTAAACACTATACTCTACCCAGCCCTAACACTATACTCTACCCAGCCTAAACACTATACTCTACCCAGCCTAACACTATACTCTACCCAACCCAAACACTATACTCTACCCAGCCCTAACACTATACTCTACCCAGACCAAACACTATACTCTACCCAGCCCTAACACTATACTCTACCCAGCCTAAACACTATACTCTACCCAGCCTAACACTATACTCTACCCAGCCTAACACTATACTCTACCCAGCCTAACACTATACTCTACCCAGCCCTAACACTATACTCTACCCAGACTAAACACTATACTCTACCCAGACCAAACACTATACTCTACCCAGACTAAACACTATACTCTACCCAGCCTAACACTATACTCTACCCAGCCCTAACACTATACTCTACCCAGCCCCAACACTATACTCTACCCAGCCCTAACACTATACTCTACCCAGCCCTAACACTATACTCTACCCAGCCTAACACTATACTCTACCCAGCCCTAACACTATACTCTACCCAGCCCTAACACTATACTCTACCCAGCCCTAACACTATACTATACCCAGCCTAAACACTATACTCTAGCCAGCCTAACACTATACACTACCCAGCCTAACACTATACTCTACCCAGTCCCAACACTATACTCTACCCAGACCAAACACTATACTCTAGCCAGCCTAACACTATACACTACCCAGCCTAAACACTATACTCTACCCAGACCAAACACTATACTCTACCCAGACCAAACACTATACTCTACCCAGCCCCAACACTATACTCTACCCAGACCAAACACTATACTCTACCCAGACTAAACACTATACTCTACCCAGACTAAACACTATACTCTACCCAGCCTAAACACTATACTCTACCCAGCCTAAACACTATACTCTACCCAGCCCTAACACTATACTCTACCCAGACCAAACACTATACTCTACCCAGACCAAACACTATACTCTACCCAGCCTAACACTATACTCTACCCAGACCAAACACTATACTCTACCCAGCCTAAACACTATACTCTAACCAGCCTAAACACTATACTCTACCCAGCCTAACACTATACTCTACCCAGCCTAAACACTATACTCTACCCAGCCTAACACTATACTCTACCCAGCCTAAACACTATACTCTACCCAGCCTATACACTATACTCTACCCAGCCTAAACACTATACTCTACCCAGCCCTAACACTATACTCTACCCAGCCCTAACACTATACTCTACCCAGCCCTAACACTATACTCTACCCAGCCCTAACACTATACTCTACCCCAAATCAAATTTTATTTGTATAGCGCATTTCTTACAAGATGCAACTCAATGCGCTTCACATACTGACAGAGCCGCAAGCAGGCAAAAGTAAGAACCTGTACACTGTGTAGCCAGGAAAATTCCCTTGCAGCCCTCTACACATAGAGTGACTACTAGCCAGTTTGCCTACCAGCACCCAGCGGTGGACCCCCACACCCCCCTAAACACTACCCCACTATACTCTACCCAGCCCTAACACTATACTCTACCCAGCCCTAACACTATACTCTACCCAGCCCTAACACTATACTCTACCCAGCCCCAACACTATACTCTACCCAGCCTAAACACTATACTCTACCCAGCCTAAACACTATACTCTACCCAGCCTAAACACTATACTCTACCCAGCCTAAACACTATACTCTACCCAGCCCTAACACTATACTCTACCCAGCCCTAACACTATACTCTACCCAGCCCTAACACTATACTCTACCCAGCCCTAACACTATACTCTACCCAGACCAAACACTATACTCTACCCAGACCAAACACTATACTCTACCCAGCCTAACACTATACTCTACCCAGACCAAACACTATACTCTACCCAGCCTAACACTATACTCTACCCAGACCAAACACTATACTCTACCCAGCCTACACTATACTCTACCCAGCCTAAACACTATACTCTACCCAGCCTAACACTATACTCTACCCAGCCCCAACACTATACTCTACCCAGCCTAACACTATACTCTACCCAGACTAAACACTATACTCTACCCAGACTAAACACTATACTCTACGCAGCCCAAACATTATACTCTACCCAGCCCTAACCTTATACTCTACCCAGCCCAAACATTATACTCTACCCAGCCCTAACACTATACTCTACCCAGCCCTAACACTATACTCTACCCAGCCTAAACACTATACTCTACCCAGACTAAACACTATACTCTACCCAGACTAAACACTATACACTCCATCTGAGCTACCCTCCATTCCTTTATAATAACTGCAATCAACCCTAAAAACCAGGCAGACCATCTCAGATGTACGCCTGACCTTATTAACAGAGTCAAAGGTCCACGGTATGCCCCTTCTCTATGTGGACATAAACCAGACCCCTCTTTTCTCCTCTTTTCGGGGAGGAGGTCTTCTCCATCAATTCCTCTTTCTTACATTCATGTTCTGAACCCAAATCTCGACCATGATCCTAATCTGTAATGTATGATGTATGAAATGTGCTGTATAAATATTGATCCATCGATCGATGATAGGTCCCTGATATCAAACCTCTAGCTCCTAGATGACATCACCTCGCTACAAAACAACAAACAAGCCATACAGACATAGTAGAACAGCGTGACCTTTGCATGTGCACTCTGACTGGAGCACGAGGAGCCCCCCCCTCCTCCCAGCCCTCTGGGAACCCCCGGAGCCTGCGCTCTCTCTCCTCCGGTTCCTTCCTCTCAGCACCAGCAGACATTCCACTGCTGCATCATGGGGTTGCGTTGCCTCACACACCCAGTCCCCCTCTGACCCAGACCCGAATGTAGATGAGAGGCACAGGAAGATGATGTCACGGGGGGGGTGGGGGGGAGGGGGGCACTGTGAAATCAGCGTGAGCCATAAATATGGGCTTATTGTCCCCATGGTGAAGGATCTGGTAGAGGGGTTATGGGGGGCGGGAGGGGTGGGGTGGGGTGGGGGGGATGTAGGGGGGAGCAGGGTGCGGTCACTGTGATGTAATCCGTTGGATTGGACATCTGTGCAGCGAAGACAGACAAGTAGGCTGTGTTCTGGCTCCAGAGCTTCCCCTTGTGAATGCCCCCCCCCCCCTTGTACACACACACACACAGGCGCACACGCACACACACACACACGCACGCACATACACACACACACACTCACACCCTCCCGCCCGTGTCTTGGAATCAGAGACCTCGTACTAATGAGACTGGAGGCTCCCTGTGCGGAGGTCAGCCACCAGCCACGCTCGGCCACACTGGACCACGGGGAGGGTGGGGGGAGGGGGGGGCAGGGAGGGCAGGGAGGGCAGGCTTATGTAAGACAGGGAAGAGGCCAAGCAGAACAGACCCGAGCCCGGCCAGGCGTACAGGCGGTGGGACTCACTGAGGCCAAAATGTGCTGACCAAAGCAGAACTAGAGGAACAACCAAGACGGTAGGGGGGGTTGGGGGCTAGGAGAGGGGTTTATTTTGCCTAGGGGGGGGGGGAATATAGGCGATTCTTCTAAACAAACGAGCTAATTGTGTGGTTTGTTTTGGCAGCGGTGACCCTCCTATATACAGTACCACACAGAGCAGTGGCCTGATGCACACACATAGCCCAGGATTTCTGATCGCCAACCTAACACACACGCACACGCACACACACACACACACGCACACACACGTAGATGGATTTTGGTGGCGCCAGCCTTGGTTTCAATGTGTATAACTATTGACAGTTGAATGAGCCTGGCGGACAGGCTGAAGAAGTCTCACCCTGGCCATTCCTTTGGGATCGTAACGTATCTCACTTCTGGTTGGATACTAAACTGCATTTCGTTGTATTCGGTTGTTAAGTCGTGACGTGTTTCCGGGTCCAACGTTGGCTGAGGCGCTCTATTCGAAATGCCGCAGTAATAATAATAATTCATTATATTTGTATAGCGCTTTTCTGAGGCTCAAAGACGCTGACAATGGGAAAAACGGGAAAGTGCTGTGTCCCTTGTTGTATGAATAGATCCCAGTCTAAAAAACGATTGAACTGTCATTCTACCGCTTTAATACACTGGTACTCTGGTGTGGGGAATGTTTTATTTGGACCCGGAAATTGCTAACTTAACAACCGAATAGTACTTGTACTCTGCGATGACAATAAAGTTGAATCTAATCTATCTCACACCTTGTCCTTTGTTGGGAATGGTATTTAAGGAGAGGGACAGAGAGATATTCTTTGACCTAATCGTGACCAGGGTTCATCATGTCTAAAGCTCCCCTGTATACGTAGTTAGCAACATGTAGACTCCAGCCATCACATCAGGTATTTGACCATGTGTTAACTCCTCATGATTTCCTCTAACAAGCAAAGCATTGTCAATCATTATTAACCATGAAATATCTTTTGGAGTCACATATAATATTAACTTGTGTTACTTGCTCAGGCGTACTTGTGTTGAGTTTGTTCGATCATGTCCACAACTGTTAGAAGTAATCATTATCATTGGCAATAAATGTATATACTCAAACACACACACACCCACACACACACACACACGCACGCACGCACGCACGCACCTACGCACGCATGCACGCACGCACACACTGTGGACAACGAATTTAGCCTCTGCACTACTGCTGGTTGCCCACACCCCTGGTCAATGTGAACACTCTTTACCCTTTGCACTACTGCTGTTTACAATACTCCCTTTGCACATAGCATATTTTTGCACATTGCACATACCTCTTTTTGATATAGCCTCTATTAATACATCTGTATAGGCCATGCTTTACATAGCTACCTTAACTGATCATAGTTTACTAATATCCTCTCCTGTACATACCTGTATAGACCTGTACTTGCCATACTGTACCTATTACTATCACTATCATGCTTTATATCACCATTTGCACTTGTTAGATGCTAAACTGCATTTTGTTGTCTGGTACTTGTACTCTGCAATGACAATAACGTTGAATCTAATCTAATCTAATCTAATCTAATCTAATCTAATGGAATGTGCCTAACCTGGCCCTGCATCCCCATGAGAAGGAAGGACCTTCTCATCTCTGGAACAACAAATGGTAAATGGACTGCGTTTATATAGCGCCTTTTTTGCTGCTCCAAAGCGCTTTACAACGGCCTCTCATTCACCCATTCACACACACATTCACACACCAATGGCGGCAAGCTGCCATGCAAGGCGCTGGCCCGCTCACTGGGAGCAATTTTGGGGTTCAGTGTCTTGCCCAAGGACACCTCGACATGTGGCCAGCCGGGGCTGCCCACAGTGTCCACCACCAAGGCTCCAACAACACACCCTCGTCCTGCACATTCTGGCCCCCCTCTCTCTCTCCCTCATTTCGCCTCTCTTGCTCTGTATTTCTCACGTCTAATCCGGCTAATTAAACTGTGTGAGCCTACAGGGTTTCTACCCCACCCTGTCCCCATCCTCCTCCTCTCCCTTCAGCCTCCACGTTCTCACAGAACACAGAAAGGGTTTGGGGGCTGGGGCAGAGCAGAGGACACAGGGAGGGACACAGAGAGAGGGAGCGGGGCAGAAGGGGAACAGTGGCTGGATTCATGATGGCCTGGGCTCTTATCAGACTCCTGGGCCTGTGAATGGAGCTCTTCACTGGGACTCCTCTCTCCCTGATACCTGATAGGCCCCTCAAGCTATCTCTCTCTCTCTCTGTCTCTCTGTCTCTCTCTCTCTCTCTCTCTCTCTCTGTCTCTCTCTCTCTCTCTCTCTCTCTGTCTCTCTCTCTCTCTGTCTCTCTCTCTCTCTCTCTGCTCTCTCTCTCTCTCTCTCTCTCTCTCTCTCTCTCTCTCTCTCTCTCTCTCTATATATATATATATATATATTTATATATATATATTTCTTTCCCACCAGAGTAACAACAGAGAACACGCAAGCATGCACACACGTGCACACACACACACAGGCACACGCACAGGCACACACACAGGCACACGCACAGGCACACACACAGGCACACACACACATGTG
>NC_137674.1:17365189-17367689 GCF_963989245.1 Nansenia antarctica
TACTTATTGGATCATGGTAAATTCAGGGGTCGAAAATCTGGGGTTTTTGTCCCACATCGTCACAGAAAGAAGAAGAATCTTTGCTTCTGAACATGCTATTCTTTGAAAAAAGTATGATCCAATAAATCCATTAAGTAACACTTTTAATATATGATGTTGGAGGGTATTAGGAACAATAAAAACGATGAAACATTACTATTGCAATTTCTCCTGGGTTGGGCCCTTTGAGTTAGATTGACTGGCCGGCAGTCCCATGGCCGGCAGTCCCAGAGGAGGCCGCCAGGCAGACTAGCTGACTGGCTCCTCGAGCCCAGCACCGTTATTCCGGCACCCCGGGGGCGCTGTTGCGCGACGGATCCTTGTCCGGAAATACTCCTATACCGCCCTCGGGAGCGGCCGCCCAATATGCCGCTCCCCGTGTGTGCCCCAGCCATATCCGGATCTGGCGAGCTGGGATTCGATCCCAGTCCCCGGTGGGCAGCATGCACTAGTGGCCAGTGCTTAGACCGCTACACCACCGCGGGGCAAAGCAATTATGGTTTGAAGTTGATTAGTTGAATCAGGTGTGCTGGTGGTGGAACAGATCAAATATGTGGAGCGGCTGGGGCGCCCCGAGGAGAGGGTTGAGAAACACGGAAATTTGGGCAGAGGCAAAAGCAGCAGCAGCAGCAACAGCAACTCATTATAAGACACGTATGCCCGTGTCTAAAAGCACCATCTTGAGTCCCACTCTTAGTGCCTGATCAACCACATTCGCAGACCGACCCGCAACCCTTTCACAAATTCCATGAGAAAACCAGTTCCCGGGGGGGGGGCTACAAATCCAAAACTTTACAATCCAAAAACGACACATCCCCGTGTTCGTTAGGAAGAGGAGAATCTGGCAACTTCGCCCTTTCCGTTGGAATGGGTGAACGCGGTTCGGGGGAGAGCTCTGAATCAAAACAAGCTGAAAAACAACTTCGCTATCTAACTGCAAAGAAATGCTAAAACCACTTAACTACACTTAATTAGATGATCACACAGCTGATGATCCTTGCTTTTCAACACGTCCTAATTTAACAAAAGTTTGTTTACAAGCCAATGTAATCAAAGCCATGAAATCACTTACTTAACTGCACCACAGGTAACTTCAACAAAGCTGTGAACGACCTGAGAGACAAGGCATGGAGGGCTTTTTACACATTCAAAAGGAACATCAAATTAGACATCCCAATTCAAAACTGGCTCAAATTATTGGACTCCGTCATAGAACCCATTTCCCTATATGGTTGCGAGGTCTGGGGTCAACATGCGAACCAAGATTTTATGAAATGGAACAAACACCAAATTGAGACTCTGCATGCGTTTACATTTTACAACCACCGAAAAGAAAGTAAACCAGCTCCTTCCCTTCTTGTGATTTTTTAAAAAGTTTTTTTTCCCCCTTTCCTAACACCAGGGGAGCCACCCCTCCTACATTTCGTTGTTTGGTACCTGTACTGTAGCAATGACAATAAAGTCCATTCATTCATTCATTCATTCATTCATTCATTCATTACCCACAGAGAGACTCTAGGGAGATGCCCCCTCAGCCAGCTGGTTCTGGGACTCTCACAATCACAAGCAGAGCCACCTATTAGACTAAAAGATAAGAAAGATAAGATAAGAAAACGAAAAGAAAATTACCTGACACATTGGCATGAATCAACCAAAAACCAGGGCAAATTGGAATGCTATTTGGCCCTAAACAGATAATATAGAATGGCAGAACACCTAAGTACTGTGACAGACCCAAAACTAAGGAAATCCTTGACGATGTACAGACTCAGTGAGCACAGCCTGGCCATCGAGAAAGGCCGCCACAGGCAGACCTGGCTCCCAAGAAATGACACACTGTGCACCCCACTGCACACAAAACAAGGTGGAAACAGAGCTGCACTTTTTAACCACCTGCCAGCTGTACAAAGACATCAGAGACACATACTAAAATAGAGACACTGATCACAAACCCCCAAAAAGACTTTAAACACTTGACCAATGTCAAAAAACTGGCATATCTGCTGGGTGAAGTACAACGATGTGCAAACACAGCAGCCAGATGTGTTAGCTGTTGTGACAGTAAAAGGACGTCCAACGGGATAAAACCACCATAAGTAATTAATTTCTAGTATACCTTTAATTGTATGTACATTACATTCTTTTTGTTTTTATCTTCACACTTGCTTTGGCAATGTAAACATGCATGTTTCCCATGCTAATAAAGCCCCCACACCACACAATTAGGCTTTGTGGGCATTATGGTTTGGAGGACAAAATAATGTTCTCTGAAATCAGGGAGAGAAAAGACGGACAATGGGTTAATAAGGTGTTTTTATGTAAGCCTTTAAAATGGTAAAAAAAGTGAAAAATTGAGAGAGAGAAAGTGGGAGAGAGAGGGGGAGAGAAAGTGAGAGAGAGAGACACAGAGAGAGAGAGACAGAGAGAGAGAGAGACAGAGAGACAGAGAGAGAGAGAGAGA
>NC_137674.1:17380189-17382689 GCF_963989245.1 Nansenia antarctica
AGGGGACAGGAGTCAGGGGACAGGAGTCAGGGGACAGGAGTCAGGGGACAGGGGACATGAGTCAGGGGTCAGGGGACAGGAGTCAGGGGACAGGGGACATGAGTCAGGGGTCAGGGGACAGGAGTCAGGGGACAGGAGTCAGCGGACAGGGGACAGGAGACAGGGGACAGGGGACAAGGGATAGGGGACAGGGGACAGGAGTCAGGGGATAGGAGTCAGGGGACAGGGGACAGGAGACAGGGGATAGGGGACAGGGGACAGGGGATAGGGGTCAGGGGACAGGGGACAGGGGATAGGAGTCAGGGGACAGGGGATAGGGGACAGGGGACAGGGGACAGGAGACAGGGGACAGGGGACAGGAGACAGGGGACAGGAGACAGGGGACAGGGGACAGGGGACAGGAGTCAGGGGACAGGGGACAGGAGACAGGGGACAGGAGACAGGGGACAGGAGTCAGGGGACAGGGGACAGGGGACAGGGGACAGGAGTCAGGGAACAGGGGACAGGAGTCAGGGGACAGGGGACAGGGGTCAGGGGTCAGGGGACAGGGGACAGGAGACAGGGGATAGGAGTCAGGGGACAGGGGATAGGGGACAGGGGACAGGAGTCAGGGGATAGGAGTCAGGGGACAGGGGATAGGGGACAGGGGATAGGGGTCAGGGGACAGGGGACAGGGGATAGGAGTCAGGGGACAGGGGATAGGGGACAGGGGTCCAGGGACAGGAGTCAGGGGACAGGGGATAGGGGACAGGGGACAGGAGACAGGGGACAGGGGTCAGGGGACAGGGGACAGGAGACAGGGGACAGGGGACCGGAGTCAGGGGACAGGGGTCAGGGGACAGGGGACAGGAGTCAGGGGACAGGGGTCAGGGGACAGGGGACAGGGGACAGGAGTCAGGGGACAGGGGACAGGAGACAGGGGACAGGGGACAGGGGACCGGAGTCAGGGGACAGGGGACAGGAGTCAGGGGACAGGGGACAGGGGACAGGAGTCAGGGGACAGGGGACAGGAGTCAGGAGTCAGGGGACAGGAGTCAGGGGACAGGGGACAGGAGTCAGGGGATAGGGGACAGGAGTCAGGGGACAGGGGACAGGAGTCAGGAGTCAGGGGACAGGAGTCAGGGGACAGGGGATAGGGGACAGGAGTCAGGGGACAGGGGACAGGAGTCAGGGGACAGGAGACAGGGGACAGGAGTCAGGGGACAGGGGACAGGAGTCAGGGGACAGGGGATAGGGGACAGGGGTCAGGGGACAGGGGACAGGGGACAGGGGATAGGGGACAGGGGTCAGGGGACAGGGGACAGGGGACAGGGGACAGGGGACAGGAGTCAGGGGACAGGGGACAGGAGTCAGGGGACAGGAGTCAGGGGACAGGAGTCAGGAGTCAGGGGACAGGGGACAGGAGTCAGGGGACAGGGGACAGGGGACAGGAGTCAGGGGACAGGGGATAGGGGACAGGGGTCAGGGGACAGGGGACAGGGGACAGGGGTCAGGGGACAGGGGACAGGAGTCAGGGGACAGGGGACAGGAGTCAGGGGACAGGGGACAGGGGTCAGGGGACAGGGGATAGGGGACAGGGGTCAGGGGACAGGGGATAGGGGACAGGGGACAGGGGACAGGGGACAGGGGTCAGGGGTCAGGGGACAGGGGTCAGGGGACAGGGGATAGGGGACAGGAGTCACACCTCCCTCCGCTGTGGAGTGAGACGCCCCAGGGAGTCCGGCTTGTTCTGTGTTGACAGAGCTGCGAAATATTCAGGGACTGTAATAACTAGGTCAGAACAATACGCTATAACACGGGTGACAACCATACATAGCCTTTTAGAAGGGACTTAGAGTTAACACTAGAGCAGCCATGGGTGGGGCCATTTGATCTTTGCACTCGATCAAATTTCAGGACCTTCCTTTCATGACTCTTCCTAGATATGTGCCACACAGTATCCTTACATTTTCTAAATCACATCAGGATAAGCTAGTATGAAGCTATTTTGCTGTTTTTCTGTATAGGAGGCAGGCTAATTTAAAGGTCGGCCAACTAGTGGTCGTTGTGTGTAAATAGCTTTCCATTGTAAAGACTACGGTCATTTGACCCCCGAGGCGGCTCTTATAGTAGGTAAAAAGGGCATGGCTGTTCTAGTGTTAACAAACCCATCACATCAAATCGAATTCAATCAATCGTAACAACCTAAACAGACTGACTTACATAGCGCCTTATTCCAAAGACGCTTTACAATGGCCTCTCATTCAGCCGTTCACACACCGATGGCGCCAAGCTGCCATGCAAGGCGCCGGCACCGCTCATTGGGAGCAATTTGGGGGTTTAGTGTCTCGCCCGAGGACACCTCGACACGTGGCCAGCCGGGGGTTCGAACCGCCGTCCGTTCTGCCGACTTTATGAGCCGGCTCTACCTCCTGCGCCTCCCCCCCCCACCCCTACCTGAAGCCTTTCAGAGAGCTGGGAGAGTTGAGGCCTCCACCCCAGAGAGACACCCAGAAGAAAC
>NC_137674.1:17387689-17395189 GCF_963989245.1 Nansenia antarctica
TTACCCTAAACCACCACCAAACCGCTCGCCAAAACAAAAACCACCTATCAAAAAAGCTCCACAACAGGGGGTTGGTCTAGCCCCCTAACCCTTGACCCACATGGCTCTGGTGGTGTGTGCCTCCAGCCTCTAACCAGGTCAGCTGGGTGTTTGGCTCGGGAGACGCTAATCGCTAACCGAGTCACAGACGACAGCCAGTCTTTAGCCTAGCCGGGGGCTAACGAGGCTAACGAGGCTAACCGTGGGGGTAGTGACAAGGTGTCCCCGTTTCACAGCTATATTTATATTCAACCCTGGGTGTCTCGCCAGCGTTTGTGTTTTGTTGTCTCTGGAGGGGAAGTATAGCATGCTATGTTCTCCTTCGTGGCGAGCGTATGTGTTGAATGTGATGGCTCTACCCCCCCACGGCAAGTTCCAGTGGGGTGGTGGGGGGGGGGGGGGGGGCAGTGATAGGATTTAATTCTAAAACTAACAAGAGAACCAAAGTGGGGGGAGCAATTATGGATCATTACAGACTGTGCCATACACAGTACGTTCTGCACCGGGAGTCCCTCTGGAGTACCCACTGAGTGTGTGTGTGTGTGTGTGTGTGTGTGTGTGTGTGTGTGTGTGTGTGTTTATTCACTGTAATGTGTGTGTGTGTGTGTTGTGCGTGTGTGTTTATTCACTGTAATGTGTGTGTGTGTGTGTGTTGTGCGTGTGTGTGTGTGCGTGAGTGCGTGTATGTGTGTGTGTGTTGTGCGTGTGTGTTTATTCACTGGGTCACTGTTTGTGAAAAGGAAATAATCGGACAGGAATAGAGGGGTCACATAGAGAGAGGTACTGGAGATCTGGACTCTACTGAAGAAGATAAAATCATGTAAAAAGCCCTAAGGTGTAGTGAGGAGCAGTTCTGTAATTGACACACACACACGCACGCACACACACGCACACACACGCACACACACACACACACACACACACACACACACACACACACACACACACACACATGCTGTAACATTACAGTCCACTCCCCTAGCTAGCCAGACATCCATCTCTACGTGGGGCTGTGTGCTCGGCTCTGAAGGCGTTCCAGCCATTCCTTGGCACAGACCCAACATTTCCCGACACCAAACCCGGAAGCCTGAAGTGTCTGGAAGCCTACCCCCCCTCTCTCTCTCTGTATGTGTTTGTGTGTGTTAGCGTTCCTTATTTGTTCCATAACACATTATATATAAATGCTCCTCACACACCGCTCTGCTAGAACATAAACAGTGGGTCGAGGAGAGGGAGGTAGTGCTGACTGACATCAAGGAAGAGAAGGTACACCATGAGCAGTTGATTTTTTATTTTCTGCAGTTTATTTACTTTGAACTTCTTGTAAGACATTGCATTGCCTTCCTTTGTGCACCACCATTTGCTATAAACTGGCCTGAGCACTGTTGTTATCTGCTGATAATCTGAACTCTCACCATTTATTTCATTTCAACAACTTCAGTGCTTTCTTCAGTTCTTAATCCTAAAGTGTGTTAAAATGGATGAGTTTACATTATTTCATGTTGTTAATACATTACATTACTCAAATGTATACGTACTGTATATATATTTGATGTTTTAGGTTGTATAATAAACATACATAACTGTACAATCCCAATTGTATGTTCCAGAAGCACACATGATATGTAGCCTGTCAATAATGGGATAATGTAACAATGCTAGACACTCCATGAGCATGAGGTTAAAAACTGTAAATAAATCAATAAATAAATCAATAAAATAGATTAAAATATAAAATATAATTTAAAAACTATTAATATTTATTTAAAAAGAGATAGTAGATCTAGTAAAAGAGGATGAAGTTCAGACCCTGCTGGAAAGACTTTCATAACAAGAAAAACCTTTCTTCTTACAAATCGTGAGCTTAGAATTATAAGGTTCTATTTCCGTTTAGGGGAATTCAGAGATATTGAGCGTCAAAGTCTTTACATTCCATTATGCTTTGTGAGATGTAACCTTTGTATTTTATGAATTACTAACTAAAAAATGTCAACATTTTAAAAATAACACCACACAGGCATTAATAAACACCTAATGGATCAGATTATGTAAAAAAATAGAACCTTATAATTCTAACGTCACGAAATGTTACTGAATGTCGTTACAATTTCAAGGAACGTTTCTTATTTCTCTGATGCCCAATCATCATTGTATTGAATGAGTGTGAGCATACGTGTGTGTGTGCACATGTACACATGTGTGCGTGTGTGTGTGTGTGTGTGTAGAGAGAGACCGTGTGTAAACGTGACATTCTCCAGACCCCTGGTACTCAGCCCTCCTCTCCCAGCCTTCCTGTGCAGCTTAGGGGGCGGGGCTTGTAGGTTGGAGTGACAGGTCAGCCCCTCCTGAGGCCTGGCAGGAGGGCAGCGGTTATCTCAGTGTGCCCCGCTGACAACACAGCACCTCTGGGACACGCACACACACACACACACTCACACATGCAGCCAATCCCCCCCCCCCCACACACACACACACACTCACACATGCAGCCAATACCCCCCCCCCCACACACACACACACACACACACATACACACACAGCTCATTGCTCTACTTCACCTACTGCAAAACCAACCCCCCCCCCTCCCTTCCGACTACAAACTCCCCCCCCCCCCCCCCCCACACACACACATCTTTAAACATCAAACAACACCTTCTAGTCCCTGAATACACTCCTTTACCCTATGGTTTCACCTCTGACCTGACTAAGCCCCTCCCCCCCAACACAAACACTCCTAGATGTTGACCTCTGACCCCACACTTACACTCCCCACTATGGAAACCAGAGGCCAGAATTCCAGCGTTGTCTCTGTGGGCGTGGAGGGAGCCACACGTCCCTTATCTCCACCTGGAGGTCAGACTCCAATATCCATCACTGATCTAAGAGGACACACACACACACACACACACACACACACACACACACACACAGTCATGAGTTTGCAGGTCTATTCCATACACACACACACACACTCACACACACACACACACACACAGTCATTCTCCCACTCCCACGAGACTAAACCAGACACAGGTTCACACGTGCACACACACACACACACACACTTGCATTTGCGCATAGACACGAGCACGCACGCACACACACACACACACACACACACACACACACACACACACACACACACACCTCAGAGACACAGGAGGATCCCAACCCTTCATGGCCTGTACATATAGACCATGTTTCACAGCAGCAGCAGGAGAGAAAGAAATCACCCGTCTGTAATTACTCCTAATTAAAAGGTTGGTTGCAAATTAGCTTAACGAGACGCATAGTCACATAGATGTTTGTTTTTATCACTCCAGTCTTTTTGTTGGATGTCTGTCTGTGGTGTCAGACCATGCGTGTGTGTGTGTCTGGGTGTATGTGTGTGTATGTGCGTGCGTGTATGTGTGTATGTGTATGTATGTCTGTGTATGTGTGTGTGTGTGTATGTATGTGTGTGTGTGTGTATGTATGTCTGTGTATGTGTGTATGTGCGTGCGTGTGTGTGTGCGGGTATGTGTGCGGGTGTGTGTGTGCGGGTATGTGTGTGTTTGTTTATGTGTGTGCGTGTGTGTATGTATGTATGTATGTGTCTGTGTATGTGTGTCTGTGTATCTGTTTGTATGTGTGTGTGTGTATGTGTGTGCGTGTGTGTATGTATGTATGTGTGTCTACGTATGTGTGTGTATATGTGTGTGTGTGTATATGTGTGTGTGTGTGTATGTATGTCTGTGTGTGTGTGTTTGTGTGTATGTGTGTGCATGTCTGTGTGTGTGTGTGTGTGTGTATATGTGTGTGTGTATGTGTGTGTATGTGTGTGCATATGTATGTCTGTGTGTGTGTGTCAGTATGTGCGTGCGTGTGTGTGTGTGTATGTGTGTCTGTGTATCTGTGTTTATGTGTGTGTATGTATGTATGTGTCTGTGTATGTGTGTATGTGTGTCTATGTATGTGTGTTTATGTGTGTGTGTGTGTGTGTATGTATGTGTGTGTGTGTGTTTGTCTATGTGTGTGTGTGTGTGTGCGCGTGTGTGTGTGTCTATGTGTGTGTGTGTGTGTGTGTGTCTGTCAGCAGCTCAGTGCGGCCGGCCGGCGCAGGCCTGTGATCAGAGAGCCTTAAACACAGTGATTACACACACACACCACACACACACACACACACACACACACACACACACACACACACCACAGCCTCCATATGAGGCTGCAGATTCCAGCCTAGACTCCAGGAAAAAACACACACGCACACACACACAGACACACATAATACACACACACACACACAGACAAACATTTAAAAAAGCGAACAACTCTTCAAAATGACAGACAGACATGTCTGCTCTCTAATTTCCTAGGCCTTGGTTCTGTGAGGTAACAGATGATGAATGATGCTTTAATAGTGTACTGCTGATGATGCTAGCAGTACGTATCTAACACCCAGCAGCCAGTGTCAGACCTGCCGCTCGCGTGAAAAACGCTCCTCTGTGCCAAACTCCTAGTTAACGGGAGAACCGTACAGAATACATGTGTGGAAATCCTATTTCTAGTCACTCACAGTAAGATTGTACACACACACACACACACACACACACACACACACACACACACACGCACCTGGAGCACTTAGGAACAAAATGCTACTTTCACATGATTACGTTTCATACTTGTGAATGACCGAATGTCCGTATGGAATAAATCCCCCGTTTCTGTTCTTTTCAGAGAATGGCTACGACGACGGAGAGAGAGAGAGAGAGAGCAGACGGATTCTGAAACGTTGACGTCCTCAGACCTAGTCTTCTCTTCTGGTTTCGGAGGTGGTGCTGTGGTTGGGCGCCATGATGGCTGTCCCCCCTGTTCCCATGCTCCTTAAATACTAGGCTGCCCGGAGAAAATGATCACCTTGAGACCAACCGCCGAGCACGGCGACAGCACACAGGGGACACTGTGATTGGTGGGTTTGGGAGAGACGTGCTTCGTGATTGGTAGGGAGCGCAGGCTGTAATTTCTACCCCCCCCCCCCCCCCCCCCGCCCCGAGTGGAAGTGAAGGTTTTTTGATTGATTGATTGAAAACTTTATTAGAAGATTTGCAGAAGTAGGTACATGAAAGTACATATTACATACAAGGTCAACTAACAGGATAAAAACCCAAGAAAGCCACTGGCTTATTTCAATTGGGGTCCTTGTAGGTAACACAGCCATGTGGGAAGGAGAGAGACAGGGGCAGGGCACTGAGGAGGGTTGGAAGAGAGGTTTCTTCCTTCGACCTCCCATCGGCACGACGCACATTGGATCAACCGTGAAGGTTCACTTCCTGAAAGCTTGGCGAGAAAACGGAAACCTCCTACCAGGAACGTCACTTCCTGCTAATCTCTGTCTAACTTCCTGTTGTGTTCACGAGACGAACCTCTGTTGATGTCTGTGAGTGTGTGTGTGTGTGTGTGTGTGTGTGTGTGTGTGTGTGTGTACCATTACATTCTGTGACTCACAACTCAGGTTGTGGAGACATTCCAGACCTAGGAAACCTCTGCTCTGCTTGGGTATGCGCGCTGGGAGAATAGAACACTTTCGATCCCATCTGCGAAATGGTGCTAGAGACGGATATAAGGGATGAGGTGGGATGGGTGTGTGTCTGTGTGTGTTTGGGGGGGGGGGGGGCTCTGTTGAGTGATTGAGTGGGTTCAACTGTGGAGGGGGTTTTCACAGAGGAAGCGAGGTTGGAAAAAGAGGAAGTTTCCCGTAATTTCTTTTTATGGTGGACAGATAGCAGACCAGCTGCAGTGCTGACAGATGCTGCCCCCCGAACATGATACAACACACTGCCTGTCTCTCTGCCTGTCTCTCAGCCTGTCTCTCTGCCTGCCTCTCTGCCTGTCTCTCTGCCTGTCTCTCTGCCTGTCTCTCTGCCTGTTTCTCTGCCTGTCTCTCTGCCTGTCTCTCTGCCTGTCTCTCTGCCTGTCTCTCTGCCTGTCTCTCTGCCTGTCTCTCTGCCTGTCTCTCTGCCTGTTTCTCTGCCTGTCTCTCTGCCTGTCTCTCTGCCTGTCTCTCTGCCTGTCTCTCTGCTGTCTCTCTGCCTGTCTCTCTGCCTGTCTCTCTGCCTGTCTCTCTGCCTGTTTCTCTGTCTGTCTCTCAGCCTGTCTCTCTGCCTGTCTCTCTGCCTGTCTCTCTGCCTGTCTCTCTGCCTGTCTCTCTGCCTGTTTCTCTGCCTGTCTCTCTGCCTGTCTCTCTGCCTGTCTCTCTGCCTGTCTCTCTGCCTGTCTCTCTGCTGTCTCTCTGCCTGTTTCTCTGCCTGTCTCTCTGCTGTCTCTCTGCCTGTCTCTCTGCCTGTCTCTCAGCCTGTCTCTCTGCCTGTCTCTCAGCCTGTCTCTCTGCTGTCTCTCTGCCTGTTTCTCTGCCTGTCTCTCTGCCTGTCTCTCTGCCTGTCTCTCAGCCTGTCTCTCTGCTGTCTCTCAGCTTCTCTCTCTGCCTGTCTCTCTGCCTGTCTCTCTGCCTGTCTCTCTGCCTGTCTCTCTGCCTGTCTCTCTGCCTGTCTTTCTGCCTGTCTCTCTGCCTGTCTCTCTGCCTGTCTCTCTGCCTGTCTCTCTGCCTGTCTCTCTGTCCTGTCTCTCTGCCTCTCTCTCTGCCTGTCTCTCTGCCTGTCTCTCTGCTGTCTCTCAGCCTCTCTCTCTGCCTGTCTCTCTGCCTGTCTCTCTGCCTGTCTCTCTGCCTGTCTCTCTGCCTGTCTCTCAGCCTGTCTCTCAGCCTGTCTCTCTGCCTGTCTCTCAGCCTCTCTCTCTGCCTGTCTCTCTGCCTGTCTCTCTGCCTGTCTCTCTGCCTGTCTCTCTGCTGTCTCTCTGCCTGTCTCTCTGCCTGTCTCTCTGCCTGTCTCTCTGCCTGTCTCTCTGCCTGTCTCTCTGCCTGTCTCTCTGCCTGTCTCTCTGCCTGTCTCTCTGCCTGTCTCTCTGCTGTCTCTCAGCCTCTCTCTCTGCCTGTCTCTCTGCCTGTCTCTCAGCCTCTCTCTCTGCCTGTCTCTCTGCCTGTCTCTCTGCCTGTCTCTCTGCCTGTCTCTCTGCCTGTCTCTCAGCCTGTCTCTCTGCCTGTCTCTCTCTGCCTGTCTCTCTGCCTGTCTCTCTGCTGTCTCTCTGCCTGTCTCTCTGCCTGTCTCTCTGCCTGTCTCTCTCCCTGTCTCTCTGCCTGTCTCTCTGCCTGTCTCTCTGCCTGTCTCTCAGCCTGTCTCTCTGCCTGTCTCTCTGCCTGTCTCTCTGCCTGTCTCTCTGCCCGCCTTTACTATCGGATTATATTTGAATTCACTGTACTCAGAGTGTCCTCACGTGGGATGTGAATGTATTACCTCTTGTAGGACATTGCATTGCCTTACATTGTGTGCCACCAGGTCAGTGCAGATTTTAAACTAAAGCCTCATGACATGTTTGGAAGTGCACATCTGCACTTTGCTATAAATTGGCCTGAGCACTTTTATC
>NC_137674.1:17405189-17415189 GCF_963989245.1 Nansenia antarctica
GAAGTGAAGGTACATAAAGCGTCAGTGACAATGACACACAGGTGCAGGTGATAAGTTATTGATGAAGTGGCACATCCGTCACAGTGTTGCTGGAGGCGTAGCACCTCAGCATCCCCTCCAGATCCTGGATGACCCATGGCTCCGTCTGGCCATGGGGGGAGGCAGGAGATTTGGTCCCACGCGCACACCACCACGCAGGTCGGCAACGAAGGCTAGTGTGTCCGTCCCCCCCCCCCCCCCCCCCCCGCGCCGGGGTCTGGTTTGCGGCGCAGCGGTGGTGCTCTTACCGACAGCGTAGATTCCACACGGGGGCATGGTGAGGGTGCTGGGGACGTTCCGCCAGTGAGAGCCATCGCGAAAAGAACGCATAGGGATGGGTGCTGTTGTCCGAAGGGGACCGCTGAGACAACACTGCGTCAACCTCCACCACGAAGGGCAGAGAGGGGTCTGGGTGGAGGGCAGAGAGGGGTCTGGGTGGAGGGCAGAGGGGTCTGGGTGGAGGCCAGAGAGGGGTCTGGGTGGAGGGCAGAGGGGGGTCTGGGTGGAGGGCAGAGAGGGGTCTGGGTGGAGGGCAGAGAGGGGTCTGGGTGGAGGGCAGAGAGGGGTCTGGTTGGAGGGCACAGAGGGGTCTGGGTGCCACAGGACAGGTGCCGAGGTGAAGCGCCGCTTGAGATGGATGAAAGCGTGTTCCGGCGTATTCCGGGGACCAGGAGAAGGGAGAAAGGCTCTTCCATGAGAGGGCTGAAGGGAGGGGCGAAGGCACTAAAACTCTGAATTAAATGTCTATAAACCCCCCAAGTGAGTTATTATTCGGTGAGTAATCCTCATTACTCTACACTAACTAGGTCGTAGTGGGGATTACTCACCAAATCCATTGCCTTGCGATGTTTTGGCTTGACAAGTGAGTGTGTCATTGATTTTCACTTTGAACTTTGAAATGTATTTATATTTTTCAGAATGATAGTATGAACATTTTGATTGGTTGGCGACTTGTTCCCGATTTCTCCAGCTGCTGTCACATATATATATAGAACATATATATCACAGTCACATATATATAGAACATATATATCACAGTCACATATATATAGAATAATATACATATATATAGAACATTTCTGTGAAAGTCGCCGATTCTGGATCCAGAAAAAGAGCCTCAGACCATTACGGATCAGAACATCTGGCCTGGCCCATATTTAAAACTCTAGTGTGTGCCAGTGCACGTGTGTGTGTGTGGGTGTGTGTGTGTGGGTGTGTGTGTGTGTTTACGTGTGTGTGTTTACGTGTGTGTGTGTTTATGTGTGTGTGTGTGTGTGCCAGTGGAGCCTGGCAGATTTAGTGTTTGGTACCATTCCTCATTCCATCCATTCCATTCCATTATTCTACCTCTATCAGCCGTGCCTGGACTGCGCATAGTGTGTGTGTGTGTGTGTGTGTGTGTGTGTGTGTGTGTGTGGGATAACACAGGGATACGGAGACCTCAAGGACCTCATTAAATGAAAGGAAGGCAATCAGCAGACCCAGCATCAGGCCTGACTGAGACCGACCTCGTTCTTGGGATGAGGACTCAAATAAATACAGTTAAGAGGCGAGTGTGGAGTGACATGACGTTTTGGTCTTTCCTGTTTCTAGTAACACTCCTGGAAAGTTGTCAACTAAATCCTTCAAGTTTAGCAGAGAGCAAAAGACGTTCGGCTCACCAGATGTTCCTCTTATACAGCTCAATCGTGACATCTAGAGAGATGGGGTTGCTGTCCCTCAGCGGGGTGGATATGAAGCTCTGGAATTTCTGGAGGACAAACACACAGTTACAACACCATATATGGTAGTAGTAGTAGTAGTAGTAGTAGTAGTAGTAGTAGTAGTAGTAGTAGTAGTAGTAGTAGTAGTAGTAGTAGTAGTAGTAGTAGTAGTAGTAGTAGTAGTAGTAGTAGTAGTAGTAGTAGTAGTAGTAGTAGTAGTAGTGGTAGTAGTAGTAGTAGTAGTAGTAGTAGTAGTAGTAGTAGTAGTAGTGGTAGTAGTAGTAGTAGTAGTAGTAGTAGTAGTAGTAGTAGTAGTAGTAGTAGTAGTAGTAGTAGTAGTAGTAGTAGTGGTAGTAGTAGTAGTAGTAGTAGTGGTAGTAGTAGTAGTAGTAGTAGTAGTAGTAGTAGTAGTAGTAGTAGTAGTAGTAGTAGTAGTAGTAGTAGTAGTAGTAGTAGTAGTAGTAGTGGTAGTAGTAGTAGTAGTAGTAGTAGTAGTAGTAGTAGTAGTAGTAGTAGTAGTAGTGGTAGTAGTAGTAGTAGTAGTAGTAGTAGTAGTAGTAGTAGTAGTAGTAGTAGTAGTAGTAGTAGTAGTAGTAGTAGTAGTGGTAGTAGTAGTAGTAGTAGTAGTAGTAGTAGTAGTAGTAGTGGTAGTGGTAGTAGTAGTAGTAGTAGTAGTAGTAGTAGTAGTAGTAGTAGTAGTAGTAGTAGTAGTAGTAGTAGTAGTAGTAGTGGTAGTAGTAGTAGTAGTAGTAGTAGTAGTAGTAGTAGTAGTAGTAGTAGTAGTAGTAGTAGTGGTAGTAGTAGTAGTAGTAGTAGTAGTAGTAGTAGTAGTAGTAGTAGTAGTAGTAGTAGTAGTGGTAGTAGTAGTAGTAGTAGTAGTAGTAGTAGTAGTGGTAGTAGTAGTAGTAGTAGTAGTAGTAGTAGTAGTAGTAGTAGTGGTAGTGGTAGTAGTAGTAGTAGTAGTAGTAGTAGTAGTAGTAGTAGTAGTAGTAGTAGTAGTAGTAGTAGTGGTAGTAGTAGTAGTAGTAGTAGTAGTAGTAGTAGTAGTAGTAGTAGTAGTGGTAGTAGTAGTAGTAGTAGTAGTAGTAGTAGTAGTAGTAGTAGTAGCAGTAGTAGTAGTAGTAGTAGTAGTGGTAGTAGTAGTAGTAGTAGTAGTAGTAGTAGTAGTAGTAGTAGTAGTAGTAGTAGTAGTAGTAGGTGAGACCATGATGAAACACTTACCGTGTTCACTTTGTTGTTATTGTGCTTGGCGTTATGTGATCATGATTTTAATGTCTAGGGAGAGATGGAGAGGAGCCTGAGTATGAGCAGGGGTGAGTAGACAACCTGTAGCTCCTTAGCACCACTCATGTGATCTGAACGATCAGATGGGCCGAACAGATATGATCATTCCTTACCCGTGTCGTCTGATAGGCCAGACGGAAAACATCTTACCATCTCATAACGAAACAAGAAAACGCACACCACAGTTTTGCGAGGCTGCAGGCTGGCAGGTGAAACTTCAAAGACATAAAGAGAGCTGCACACTCTTTCTCAGACGCCACTTATTACACACTGCTGCTAACCTTTCTGAGGAGCTTGTCATGGCAGCACAGGCGCTCAGAGAACAGCTCCAGGAGCCCTGTGGGGTTGATCAGATCTTTGTGACTCAGCAGAATCGGGGATTTGCAGAATGTCTGGAGGACTAAAGGGAAGCACACTGAAAACATTCAAGCCGATGTCTGAGAGTGGCTCGGTGGCAGGGGTGAGAAACAGTCCTTCATTAAAGTAACATAATCACAAAACAAAGACGTCAATTGTTGCCCCCTCAAATCAGCAAGCTAGCTAGGTTAGCACAGGTAAGCTAGCCGAGTAACTGGAGTTTGGAAAACAAACCTCTTCCATGTGGGACTGAGGATCAGAATCACAAACAGATGTATTGCCAAGGAGGTTTTCACATGCAAGGAATTTGCTTTGGTATGGTGGTGCATAACGATAAACAAAGTGCAAGGAGAAAAACGGACAAAAACAGAACTGGGAAATAAGAGATGAAAAGTGTTCATAAGGATAGTGCAATGTGACATGAGAATAGTGCATTGACTGTTTGGTGGCAGTGGGGGTGAAAATAACAGTCAGAGATCTCTCTTGACGAGGTTCTACAACTGAGGCATACATCTGACCTGATGTATATGTTACGGTACATGTGGGAATACGGTACAAAACTAGGGTTAGGGTTAGGTGGTACGTCGACTTGGTACATGCTGGCATGTCTAACCCTAACCCTAACCCTAACCGTAGCAACCTAGCACCTAACCCTAGTTTTCCCACATGTACCGTATTCCCACATGTACCATAACATATACATCCGACCCGATATGATTTCAGATTATTTATTATGTCACTTACAATACAGAAGTTAAAATCTACCATTGTGTCTCTCTCGTGTGTCATATTAACACATTGAAAACGGATTGCACAGAAGAATTAGTGCAGCAAACGATAATGGTTGCTCTCAGGTCAATGAATGAGTGTGTGCCAAACTTTATTGGCAGGCGAGGGCAATATATAGTCAGCATATTTGACTAATTTCTGTTCAACATGAGTAGGCTATGCCACTGTCACCAATACAACTGCATTTGTCAATCTATGTGATTTACTGTTCCAGTGTTGTTTGCAAGGCCTCCAATACAGAGGAACCATCTAGAGAGGAAGCTGGGTGTTCATATATTCCCTCCAGTCATCCAGTCATTGATTAATCTCAGTCACAATCCCAGTGAGAGAAAAGAAAGTGAGAAACAGATTTGAGAGTGAAAGAGAGAGAGAGAGAGAGAGAGAGAGAGGGAGGGGGAGAGAGAGAGAGGGAGGGGAGAGAGTGAGAGGGGGAGGGGGAGAGAGAGAGAGAGAGTGAGAGAGAGAGAGAGAGGGAGGGGGAGAGAGAGAGAGGGAGGGGGAGAGAGGGAGAGAGAGAGGGAGGGGGGGGGAGAGAGAGAGAGAGAGAGAGAGAGGGAGGGGGAGAGAGAGAGAGAGAGAGAGAGAGAGAGAGAGAGAGAGAGAGAGAGAGAGAGACCAGGTCACTCTTCTCCTCTGTAGCTCCCTGGCACAGAGCCAAGGACATTCTGTACCATACAGTTAGTCCATGAGAAAATAGTGTATACATTTCTATACCACTTATAGCCATGAGCCTGCCTGCCTGCTGCCTGCTGCCTGCTCACATACAGTACAAGACAAACACAGGCTAAACATAGCCAGCTGTGTACTGCCAGGCCTTCAGACCATAGCCCTGTTCCCACCCCCCACCCCCCCAAATAAAGGAAATGTGGAAGGTGGAGTGTGTGTGTGTGTGTGTGTGTGTGTGTGTGTGTGTATGTGTGTGTGTGTGTGTGTGGGGGGGGGGGGGGTCACTGTTATCACCATGGGCAAATAGGGAGGGAAACAGGGTGGGGTGGACTCTGGGGCTTTGATCGATGGAGACCCACTCATAATCAGGCCTCGCGTCCCTGTGCTGAAGAAAACTGTCCAGCAACATGCCTATATATCCCCACTACCCCCCAAACCCTCACCCCCCCCAACATGCCTATATATCCCCACTACCCCCAAACCCTCACCACCCCCAACATGCCTATATATCCCCACTACCCCCAAACCCTCACCACCCCCAACATGTTTATATATCCCCACTACCCCCCAAACCCTCACCACCCCCAACATGTTTATATATCCCCACTACCCCCCAAACCCTCACCACCCCCCCCAACATGCCTATATATCCCCACTACCCCCCAAACCCTCACCACCCCCAACATGCCTATATATCCCCACTACCCCCAAACCCTCACCTCCCCCAACATGCCTATATATCCCCACTACCCCCCAAACCCTCACCACCCCCAACATGCCTATATATCCCCACTACCCCCCAAACCCTCACCACCCCCAACATGCCTATATATCCCCACTACCCCCAAACCCTCACCTCCCCCAACATGCCTATATATCCCCACTACCCCCCAAACCCTCACCACCCCCAACATGCCTATATATCCCCACTACCCCCAAACCCTCACCTCCCCCAACATGCCTATATATCCCCACTACCCCCCAAACCCTCACCACCCCCCCCTAACATGACTATATTTGATAGTGATTTGATCTTTATTTATCTTGAACATTTCAACCATAAAAACACACACATTTGTAATAACAAAAAAGAACAAAAACTAAATTTAAAAATAAAAAAATAAAATAAAATAAAATACAAATAAAATAAGATATAAATTAAAATAAAATATATCTTCCTAGACATTGAAGTAATAGTCAACAATGGTTTTGTTCGAGAAGGGACAGAAAGAAGCAAAGCTTATCTGGTCCTGCCCCTTCCTTACAATATCATATTATTATGCAATAAATGATCTATCAATATCAAAAATAATATACCTACCCACCCACTATAGCAAAAGATAACTAAATAATTACAAAAATACTAGTTCACGTTATTTTCAAGCTCCTCTAACTTATATTTATCAAATAATTCCTGTTTATATTTGCTTTTAAACATTTTAATAGTATTACTTGTTTTTATTGTTACATCAAGGCCATTCCAAATGGATACCCCACAAACTGAGATGCACTTGCTTTTGAGCGTTGCACGGACAATAGGTTGTTTTAGATTCAATTTCCCTCTCAGATTATAACCCCCATCTCTTCTCATGAACATTTTTTGTAAGTTGCCAGGGACCTTATTTTGTGTTACTTTAAACATGAATTGTGCAGTTTTGAATTTAACCAAATCTTTACATTTCAGAGTTTGACTTTTGAAAAATAAATAATTGGTATGATCTCTATAACCAGCATGATGAACTATCCTTATAGCTATTTTTTGCAATGTGCATATCTTTTGTAGGTTGGTTTTATATGTATTTCCCCAAACTTCAACACAATATGACAGGTAGGGTACAATGAGTGTGCAATACAGAGTGTATAGTGATTTCTGATTTAAGATGTATTTCATTTTACCCAGAATTCCCAAGCTTCTCGCAATCTTTGAGCACAGATATTATGTGTGGTTTCCAGCAGAGTTTGTGGTCTATTAAGACACCCAAAAACTTGATTTCATATACGATTTTGACATTTTCAATTTCCAGATGGAGTTCTGTATTTATTTTGCGATTTCCAAATAGCATGAATTTGGTTTTATTCAGATTTAATGATAGCTTGTTTGTATCAAACCAGCATTTTAATTTGTACAATTCCTTCTTTGCCACCTTTAAAAGCTGCTGCAGATCATCCCCATAACATAAAATATTTGTGTCATCTGCAAAGACAGACAATTTAAATATCTCAGACACTTTACAGATATCATTAATGTATAATGAACAATTTGAGTCCCAACACTGACCCCTGTGGGACACCACAGGTAATATTTAAGCACCTTGATTTGTTCTGGCCTATTTGAACAAATTGCTGTCTATTACTAATATAGCTTCTAAGCCATTCAAGTGCGACCCCTCTGACACCATACCTGTCCATCTTTTTAAGTAGAATCTCATGATCTATTGTGTCGAATGCTTTTTTAAGGTCAATGAATATACCCAATGCGTATTTCTTTCTCTCTGTACAAGTTGTTATTTGCTCTACTAGCTCCATTAATACCATGGCAGTAGATCTAGCTGTTCTAAAAAGGGATATATCCCCACTACCCCCCAAAGCCTCACCACCCCCCTTAACATGACTATATATCCCCACTACCCCCTATATACCCCCCCTCACCACCCGCACCCCCAGTTCTGTTTAATATCAGCCTAACCATGGCACACATGTAGGCCCTCAATTCCTCCACCAAGCACACTGTGTGTGTGTGTGTGTGTACCTGTGTGTGTGTGTGTGTGTACCTGTGTGTGTGTGTGTGTGTGTGTGTGTGCCTGTGTGTGCCTGTGTGTGTGTGTGCCTGTATGTGTGTGTGTGTGTGCGTCTAGTTGCCGTGGTGGACGACCTCCCGCTTCTAGTGTTGTCCAGGCTTGTAAACGTGGGAGTTTACAGTTTGACAGTGTTGCAGAAAGACTCTGTGAGACTGTGAGAGCTGGAGACATTCTCCCTGACCAAACAGACGTCGGCCTGCACTGGGTAAGACATAAGAAACACAAGGACCTGGTAGGAGAAAAAGCCCTGTTTGTGAGCCTGGACCGGGGCCCAAACAGAACCACCAGACCAGGTATCAAACGGTAACTAGCCTGAAACTGCTAGCGAGAGGCGGCAGTATCAGCTCTGACTGCACAACAAGGCCTCTCTCTGTCCTCCGTCCTCCTTTGATAACTCACTTAGCATTTCTATCCCGAGCAGACGCTTTACACCCCTGTTGACTTAGCCATTAAAGGCTAGGAGCGGCTTTGAAATGAAAACCCGGGGAATTATTTGGTTTGGATCGGACGTGCCCTTCAGATACACACTTGAATTGGGTTAAACACTTCCCTCCTAAGGGGAGGGCGAGGGTCTGTATGGAGTTCAGTGGTGCCCGTTTGGAGGGCGCACACTCACACACTCGCACACTCGCAGACTCGCACACACACACATACGCATGTACGGATGCACACACACACACACACACACACACACACGCATGCACGGACGCACGCAACCACGGACGCACACACACACACACACACACACACGCACACTCGCACGCACACACACACACACACACACACACACACACTCGCACACTCGCACGCACACACACACACACACACACACTCGCACACACACACACACACACACACACGCATGCACGGACGCACGCAACCACGCACGCACACACGCACGGTCACGCACGCACACACACACACACACACACACACACACACACACACACACACACACACACACACACATACACACCCTGCTACAGATCATGTCTGTGCAGGACAGCTCATCATAGGCCTGCCAGCAAGTATGTGAGAGAGAGAGTGGAGCAGATTGGTGATTAATTGCGTTGAGTGATATAGAACAATAAACATGGCGGGGTTAGGGTTAGGGCCTTACTGATCTCTTCTCTGTCATGTCTTTTCCAAACGCCTTGATTTGAAAACAATTCACTCAATCTTGACATCCACAAGTTCTTTCTTTCTTTTTTCCTTTAGCTGGGTTGTTATTTGAACCTCAAGGCTCTTAAAGTGCATCCATAACTCTCATTTTGTTTCACAACGGATCAATGGTTTTAACTGTGCCACACACATACACACACGCCACACATACACACACGTAGGCACACACACACCACACATACGCACACAGACACGCACACACACTCGCACACACACACACACACACACACACACACACACAAACATACACACACACACACACACACACACACACACACACACACTAGGGCTTTACATTTCATCAAAGAAATATAGATGAATATGGATATGTACTGTTAAAGTTACATTAGAAAAGCATTTGAATGTTATTCGAATATCAAACGTCTCGGGTATTACAGTAAGATGTCTTGGCAGATTGGCAGGACTGATGTTTCAGATGGACTGTTTACATTTCTTGCCAAAAAAATGGATGTTTCATTGAAGTGCAGTGCAGCCATCTGCAGTTAAGAGCCCAGTAGAGGCAGCCATGTCCAGTTAGAGTCAAGTAGAGGCAGCCATGTCCAGTTAGAGCCTAGTAGAGGCAGCCATGTCCAGTTAGAGCCCAGTAGAGGCAGCCATGTCCAGTTAGAGCCCAGTAGAGGCAGCCATGTCCAGTTAGAGCCCAGTAGAGGCAGCCATGTCCAGTTAGAGCCTAGTAGAGGCAGCCATGTCCAGTTAGAGTCTAGTAGAGGCAGCCATGTCCAGTTAGAGTCTAGTAGAGGCAGCCATGTCCAGTTAGAGCCTAGTAGAGGCAGCCATGTCCAGTTAGAGTCTAGTAGAGGCAGCCATGTCCAGTTAGAGTCTAGTAGAGACAGCCATGTCCAGTTAGAGCCTAGTAGAGGCAGCCATGTCCAGTTAGAGTCTAGTAGAGGCAGCCATGTCCAGTTAGAGTCTAGTAGAGGCAGCCATGTCCAGTTAGAGCCTAGTAGAGGCAGCCATGTCCAGTTAGAGTCTAGTAGAGGCAGCCATGTCCAGTTAGAGTCTAGTAGAGACGGCCATGTCCAGTTAGAGCCTAGTAGAGGCAGCCAATGTTCAGTTAGAGCCTAGTAGAGGCAGCCATCTCTAGTTAGAGTCTAGTAGAGGCAGCCATCTCTAGTTAGAGTCTAGTAGAGGCAGCCATGTACAGTTAGAGTCTAGTAGAGG
>NC_137674.1:17420189-17427689 GCF_963989245.1 Nansenia antarctica
TACAATAAAAAAATAAGCAAAAAACCGATTTGCTTCACTGCCCAGAAAGAGTATGTGTGTGTGTGTGTGTGTGTGTGTGTGTGTGTGTGTGTGTGTGTGTATGTGTGTGTGTGTGTGTGATACTGTTGCTTCACATCACTTCATAACATGGCCTGTTATCGTTTCCATCAACTTTCGACAATACCGTGTGTGTGTGTGTGTGTGTGTGTGTGTGTGTGTGTGTGTGTCTGTGTGTGTGTGTGTGTGTGTGTGTTTGTGTGTGTGTGTGTGTGTGGGGGGCTCGGATTCATGAGCGCGTAGTGTGATTGCTCTGCTGGAGTATTAGAGAATTCAGAGCAGCAGTGGTGTATGCTCTGAGATGGATTCCAGTCTCATAAACGTACAGATTTGTATGATTCTGCTGTCGGCTTCTCTTTGAACTGAGCTCTGGTAATAAACTCTGAATTCCACTGCAATTTCCTGTCTCTCTGACGCAGCCAGCAGCCTTCCAGAAAAAGGCTTTATGATTAGGAGATGTTATCAGAGGCACACACACACACACACACACACACGCACGCACGCACACACACACACACACACACACACACACACACACACACACACACAGACACACACACACACACACGCACGCACACACAGACACGCACACACACACACAGACACGCATACACACACACACGCACACATGCATGCACGCACGCACACACACACACACACGCACACGCACACACACACAGACACGCACACACACAGGCACGCACACACAGACACGCACACACAGACACGCACACACAGGCACGCACACACAGACACGCACACACACAGACAAGCACACACAGACACAGACACAGGCACACACACACACACACACACACACGCACACATGCACACACGCACACACACACACACACAGACAAGCACACACAGACACAGACACAGGCACACACACACACACACACGCACACATGCACACACGCACACACACACACACAGACAAGCACACACAGACACAGACACAGGCACACACACACACGCACACATGCACACATGCACACACACACACACACACACACACACACACTAGTTATATTAATTCTATTCTGTGCACACTGCCCCTCAGACAGAGAATGACTTGGCCTGATGTTAGCTGTTGTGCAAGTCCTGAGGGAGTTCAGGATAGGGTTAGCGAGCGTGGCGAGCACCTATAAGAAACAACAACACCCTGCTGCTGCTAAGACAACATGTACAGAGATACCACTGCTGCTACTAACACCACATGTACAGAAAGGACACAGCAGTTAGAGTCAATAACCCATCAGATAGTCCTTGGGCCAAACCCCCAAATTGAACATTTCACTACCAAATTCTGGGCAAATCCTAGATGTGATTTTCTTATTCCTATACATCCCTAGATTATGTTTTGATATGATAGACCTTTTGGATTGGCAGCTTATTAGTAGTTATCACCTCGTAAAGGTACGGAGTGCTTTTTTCAAAACCCGAGTTTTCCCTAGAAAAGTCCCCTGCCATATATTGCTCCCCTTCGTATGATTCGCGCCTAGCTGTGGTGTGGTTGTGATAGAGACATGAGCCTTTTCATGTTCTTTATGCGCCTGAGTCTCCTAAACACGTAGAGACCAACCCCGAGTCGATCAGAGATTCCTACGATGAGCTATGGTAACTTTACCGCACCTACCCCCTACCGATGAATGCCTAATATTTGCGGTTTTCCGGAGGTATTGTGCGGTAGGTGCGGTAAAGTTACCATAGCTCAGCGTAGGAAGCTTTGATCGACTCGGGGTTGGTCTCTACGTGTTCAGGAGACCCAGGCGCATAAAGCTAACCTGGCTCATGTCTCTATCACAAGCACAGCCCGAGCTATGCGCGACTGATGCGAAGGGGAGCAAAATATGGCAGGGGACTTGTGGACCCGAATGCAGGACACTGAGGCGGAGTCAGATGAAAGGTCAAACCCATGGATGGGTACATTTATTGTTTTCTGAATTTGTATGTTTAAATATACAAATGATACATTATCTACTTAAAATATGCGTTAATTTACATAGTTTTCCAGAATAAAAATCTAAAACAAAGTGCTTAAAACAAATAAAGTGTGTGTTTACCTCCTCAAATAAATTAACTTAGCCCCAGCCAGATCCATATTTAGAGGTAAGTTACCTCAGGTAACTTTAGCTAGCAAGCTAGTTTAGAGTTAGTGGTAATGTATAGCTGGTTACTGGTTAGATAACGAAGCGACCTTGGGTTCCCTGAAAGGTGCTATATAAATGCAAGTTATTATTATTATTATTATTATTATAACTAGCTAGCTAGTTTTTTCTACCATAAATCATCTCCTGAAGCCACAACCATCTCCCACTACTGAGGCTACAGAGCAGCGATGTAACAGCTTCATTGACTTTTTCAGATCCAAGGTCAACAACATTCGCTCTCTGATGCCCAGCTCTTCCTCTCTGTCTCCCTCTGCTACCAACCCCTCGCCTGGGAGTTTGCCATCTCTCCCATGTTTCACAGAGGTTCAACAGAGCCACATTATGGAAATCCTTAGAGGAATGAAATCATGCACTTGCGTCCTGGACCCCATTCCCACTGCTCTGCTCAAGTCATACACCAACCTTGCCTTCCTGTCCAAGGTGCTAGTGAAGGAAGTTGCTTCCCAACTCCAGGATCACCTCAAACACAACAACCTGTTTGAAAGATTTCAGTCAGGCTTTCGCTCAGCCCACAGTACAGAAACGGCTATGCTAAGGGTGACGAATGAACTGCTAATGACATCCTCCTGGACCTGACAGCAGCATTTGACATGGTGGATCACACTATCCTCCTAGAGCGCCTCCACACCACCATTGGACTCTCAGACTCTGCACTGAAGTGGTTTCAGTCCTATCTCTCTGGCAGGACTGAATACGTCTCACTGGGAGGATGCAAGTCCAGACTTCTCCCTGTTACCTGTGGTGTTCCACAGGGGTCGGTTCTCGGCCCCATCCTCTTCATCACCTACATGCTCCCCCTCGGTCGTGTCATCACCAGATATGGGATGTCTTTCCATTGTTATGCTGATGACACACAGCTCTACATTAAAACTACCCCAAGCCCCTCTGCAGCCATGTCATGTCTCACCACCTGTCTTGAGGAGATAAAGGCATGGATGAACAACAACTTCCTTCAGTTAAACAGTAACAAATCCGAAGCTCGTCTTGTTGGCACCCCACACCAGGTTCAGTCTTCGCCCATATCACAGCTCACCTTCGAGGGTCAAGTCATCCTCTTCTCCTCCTCAGTTTCAAATCTGGGGGTTAGGTTTGACCCTCACCTGACCTTCAGTGACCATATAAAACACCTCCTTCTATCATCTCAGAAATATTTCCAAACTCCGTCCCACTCTAACCCTGTCAGATGCAGAGAACTTGTCCATGCCTTTGACTACTGCAATCCGCTCTTCATCGGGATTCCTGGCAAAAGCATACAGAAGCTGCCATACATCCAGAACAGCGCTGCCAGGATCCTGATGAGAGTCCACAAATACAAGCACATAACCCCTGTTCTACACTCACTACACTGGCTCCCTGTCTCATTCAGGGTTGACTACAAAGTCCTTCTTCTCACCCACAAATGCATCAACGGACACGCACCTCCCTATCTACAAGAACTCATCACTCCACAAACCTCCACCCGCACCCTCAGGTCTTCAAACAGTTTGCTCCTCCAGGTCCCCAATACCAGGCTCCGCACCATGGGGGACCGAGCCTTCTGTTCGGCTCCGCCGTGCCTGTGGAACAGCCTTCCTAGCCAGCTAAGGGCAGTACAGAGCCTGTGCAACAGCCTTCCTAGCCAGCTAAGGGCAGTACAGAGCCTGTGGAACAGCCTTCCTAGCCAGCTAAGGGCAGTACAGAGCCTGTGGAACAGCCTTCCTAGCCAGCTAAGGGCAGTACAGAGCCTGTGCAACAGCCTTCCTAGCCAGCTAAGGGCAGTACAGACTGTGGAACAGCCTTCCTAGCCAGCTATGGGCAGTACAGAGCCTGGACTCTTTTAAGACAGGCCTTTGACTGTTGAACTGTGTTCATTTTTGTGATTTATTTTGAGTTGTTTTACTATGTTTTTAACTTATTATGTTTTAGGTTTTTTTACTCTGTAGCACTCTGAGATTCTTTTGAATGAAAAGTGCAATACAAATAAAATGCATTATTATTATTTATAGTTAATAACACTTTAGTTAGCTAGCTAAACTAGCAAAGTAGCCTGTTGTGTACCCAGGCTTGAGACAGGGTTTTATATTGTAGTAATATTAATGTAACTTAATTTACATTAAATTTACAGAAGATTCCTTGTTTGTAGCCCCTCTAAGTTGTAATGAGATCTGCCCCAATTACTGCACCCTGACAATATTTTAGTTTAGAATAAGGTTGGTAATTTAATGTCAAACTAGATGTATTCCTCTATTTCAGAGACCCACATCATCAGCAGTAAGTGTAAGTCTAATGATGGATCCAACTTCAGGTGAATGCAGCAGCAACCTGCCAAGAAAGCGGCATGGACAGCATCATCCACTGCTCTGATGATGGACAGCATCATCCACTGCTCTGATCATGGACAGCATCATCCACTGCTCTGATCATGGACAGCATCATCCACTGCTCTGATGATGGACAGCATCATCCACTGCTCTGATCATGGACAGCATCATCCACTGCTCTGTCATGGACAGCATCATCCACTGCTCTGATCATGGACAGCATCATCCACTGCTCTGATCATGGACAGCATCATCCACTGCTCTGTCATGGACAGCATCATCCACTGCTCTGATCATGGACAGAATCACCCACTGCTCTGATCATGGACAGCATCACCCACTGCTCTGATCATGGACAGCATCATCCACTGCTCTGATGATGGACAGCATCATCCACTGCTCTGATGATGACTCCAACTCAAACCTGGTGTCACCCCAAAACCTGGACTTATGGAGAACTTTGTTGAGGGCGGCAGAAATCAGAAAACATCTCCCAATTTTGGACCACACCTACCACCGGACTCCATACACCTACAGCTTTCACTGCCTTGTGGGCTAAATAAATGTAACTGTTCATCTGCCTCCGCCTCAGTGTCCTGCATTCGGGTCCACTCCCGTACAGAACGTAGGCTAACACACATTTTAAATGACAGCAGTCCATACTTTAAGAGGGGATAAGGTATTAAACTACTAACAACAAGGTCCAACAAGGTCTATCACATCAAATAATAATCTAGGGATGTATAGTAATTAATTACTGTCTTTATCCAATCTGTGGTCCAAATGTTCTTTAAAGATATGCAAATTAACTCATATTTTAAGTAGATAATACATCATTTGCATATTTAAACAGAACATTTCTGAAAACTTGTAATACAAAAAATTATTGTCTCAATGTAAGTAATCAACTGGGGAAGTTTCATGGTGATATCTATTAGGTAAAATGTTTTACCCATCAAAAAGTCCCCGGCCATATTCTGCTCCCCTTCGCGTCAGTCGCGCATAGCTCGGGCTGTGCTTGTGATAGAGACATGAGCCAGGTTAGCTTTATGCGCCTGGGTCTCCTGAACAAGTAGAGACCAACCCCGAGTCGATCAGAGCTTCCTACGCTGAGCTATGGTAACTTTCCCGCACCTACCGCACAATACCTCCGGAAAACCGCAAAAATTAGGCATTCATCGGTAGGGGGTAGGTGCGGTAAAGTTACCATAGCTCATCGTAGGAATCATTGATCGACTCGGGGTTGGTCTCTACGTGTTTAGGAGACTCAGGCGCATAAAGAACATGAAAGGGCTCATGTCTCTATCACAATCACAGCACAGCTAGGCGCGAATCATGCGAAGGGGAGCAGGATATGGCAGGGGACTTTTCTAGGCAAAACTCCGGTTTTGAAAAAAGCACTCCGTACCTTTACGAGGTGATAACTACTAATAAGCTGCCAATCCAAAAGGTCTATCATATCAAAACATAATCTAGGGATGTATAGGAATAAGAAAATCACATCTAGGATTTGCCCAGAATTTGGTAGTGAAAAATGGTTTGGCCCAAGGACTAAGAATAGAATTCATATACTGTAGTATGATACATTCATATAATGTAGTATATGATACATTCGCTAGGAAGCACAAAGACGTTATAAAGACGTTATGATGACGTCTTTCAGGACTAGGCCAGGTCACATGACCTCCAGGTCTAGGCCAGGTCACATGACCTCCAGGACTAGGCCAGGGCACATGACCTCCAGGACTAGGCCAGGTCACATGACCTCCAGGACTAGGCCAGGTCACATGACCTCCAGGACTAGGCCAGGTCACATGACCTCCAGGACTAGGCCAGGTCACATGACCTCCAGGACTAGGCCAGGTCACATGCCGATTTGACGTCATCTCCGCGGCTTTTTAATGACCTGTAATTTCAATTACAAAAACTGGAACAATTATTGATTGATTGAGATGTTTATTTCAAATATGTGCAAAGCAAGATACAGCATACAATAATTAATATAACGGAAAACAGAAAACAAAACTAATAGAATTAAAAAGCATAAAGCGAAATACATTGTTGCACATTTAACTTATTATATATATATATATTTTTTTTTTTACAAATTTAGTTAATCCCATCCCTTCTCCATAAATCATAAAGATGCTTCCTGTTCAAATGCTCAGATTAAAACAATCTCATAATATACAGTGGCGCCGGCAGGATTCGATTTCATAGTACGCACAGAAACGTAACAAAACTAAATAGCGCAGACTAGCCTACAATATACATAGGTTGGATGATTGTATCACCTATTCATAGTTTGCAGTCACGTGACTGGCGCAGAGCCCTGTCGGGCAAAACATAGTGGAAACTCTGTAGAACTGCAGCACTGACCTGTCATTTTCCCACCTGTTTCAAGCAACGATTATTTAGATCACCTCTCAAAAGAAGAAAAACAAACATATGTGAACAAACTACACATTTTGGACACTTGCGATCCATATACAGCACCCGCCGCAGTATTTTCAATCACTAAAAACAGCGAAGTCGCTGCCAGAGATGCAGTTCGGTGATGTTTACATATCTATCTTGTGGAGAATCCTTCCCCTCACACTGCCGCCAGGATGAAAGCGTACAAAAGTACAGACAGTTGTCTGTTTTTTCGATCTGGATGGGTCAATAATGCTAATGTTAGCTAGCTAGCTAAAGGACCTACACAACCAACTCCAAGCTGGTAGCGTCCACAAAAACAATCCATGTCAGAACGATTATGCAAAGATAATGACTAAAAATAGAATAACTAGGCTAGTCAAAGTCAAAGTCAGCTTTATTGTCAATCCAATATATACAGACATGGATTATATGTACAGTCAATCCAATATATGTACAGACACAAGATTAAAAAATAACTATCTATACAAAAAATACTAGATAAAAGATTTGAAATGTGCGGTACAATGTACAGGGGTGGAATACAATATGAA
>NC_137674.1:17435189-17477689 GCF_963989245.1 Nansenia antarctica
TTTGAGTGTCATCCGCATAGTTGTGGTTGGCAATTTTGTTCTTTTTTATGATGTGTCCCAATGGAAGCATGTAGAGATTGAATAGAAGAGGGCCCAGGATTGATCCCTGGGGAACCCCATATGTCATACTATGTTTACTATGTACTTATATAGTCTATCTACATCTGTTGGTTATTACACAAGAGGAATGCAGTGGGAAATGTAGCGTCACATTTGACCATATTTAACCTGTTGAATGGAGCTATACTGCTTCTATACTACTTCAGGGAGAGCGTTTTGACACTTTGCAATAACTGATACCACTATTGCAGAATCAAATCATCATACCTCATATTTCCTTTGGTGCTGCCCAGTCCTCGATTGTGTAGATCAGAACAAAAGTAGAAAAGTAAGCTTCCATGCCCCCAATTACTACAAATCTCAGATGAAGTCTGTTTGGCAAAGTGCATTGCATATACACGTAGATAGTCGAGACCATTTAGAATAACAATGAATAAATGTTTTGCTGGTATCAGATTTTCTTTCATTCATTTTCTAATATTGTATTCGGACCCTGCATGCTTCTGATTTCTCCCCCCCCCCCTTACTCTTTGAAAGCAGTGTGTGAGGGTGGGAGGGATAGATCGGGGGAGGGTGGATGAGTGTGCACCTTCGAGACGCCACAGAAAAGCCTGTCACTAATGGGGCAGCTCAGTTTGTTTGTACAGCCACTCAGAGCCCAGGTCCTGATTAAATCACAGGAGGATGTGGTTCAACGTCTAATTTTACCAAAGCACATTTTCAGAGCAGCTATGTATGCTCACAGACTCTGGTGCAGGGGAGACGGGAGATGGAGGGGTTAGGGTGGGGGGTTGGGGCGGGTGGGTGAGTAGTGCAAAGGGACCAGACCTCCTGACCCACTACTCTCACTGGAGAGAAATAATAGGCTCATTAGTCTGGGGATATATTTAAACTAGCTCACAGCAGTCTGCGTTAGGTATTTCCAGAATACTGTATGTGTGTGTGTATGTACATAATAAAATGTATGAGTATGTGTGTGTGTGTGTGTGTGTGTGTGTGTGTGTGTGTGTGTGTGTGTGTGTGTGTGTGTGCGCGTGTGTGTGTGTGCGTGTGTGCGTGTGTGTGTGAAAATCAATTTACTTTACTTTTAAAAAATCGTTTTGCTCGATATCTTCTTTTTCTTCCTCCACAAAAGTATATTCATGTTTGGAGAGCTTGGAGACCCTGACAAGGTAGACTGCTGTGATGGCAGTAATTGAGTAAAAAGATAGGTAAACACCAAGGTCAAAAGTTAAAGGCAAATATTGACCCACTAACTTGAGACAGCGTGACAGAAAAGCTGGTCCGGATCCAGGGAGCAAGGAGAAGAGAGCCATACACTATTCATGGAAACTGAGGAACTATCAAAATACAAACAATACTGTATTTCCCCCCACTCCCTCCACCCCACATGTAATGTTCCCCCCCTCTTCTTCTTGTCTTCTCTCTCTTTCCCTCTCTCTCTCTTTCCCTCTCTCTCTCTCTTTCCCTCTCCCTCTCTCTCTCTCTCTCCCTCTCCCTCTCCCTCTCCCCCTCTCTCTTTCTCTCTCCATCTCTTTTTCACATCTCTTTTTCACACCTTTTCCTTATTACACATAACATTCATTCCCTCTTTGTGACTCGACTTTCCTTCTCTCTTTTTCCTCTATCATTTTCCTTTCCTCCGACAGGAACATAAAACGAGGAATGTAAAACAAACCTTTCTGTATAACAAAGAGGCACATTCCAATTCACTGGGGGATGGATATATTCAGCTAGCATTTTGACCATTGAGTAGTACCTTTTTTGCACATTCTTGGCTATCTCACTATGGGATATGCACCCTTGTACCCTATTGGCTGAAACCCTATTCACTCACGCCTGGAACAGACTAGGACTGCTTTGCGTGGCCCCACTCCAGCCACCTTATAAAGGCTACTGCAATGCACTGCCATTTCATTCTGCGAACCACCTCTTCAGAGACCCGTAAAAGAGAAGCAATCTTCAGAGAACCAGGGTTACATATCCCAGTCTAAAGTTCTCTTTCAGTCCACCCATTTACATTTTAGGCATTTTAGCAGACGACTTTATCCAAAGTGACTTACAACAAATACATTTGACTAAGTAAGTGAATCTTCAGTCATAGCAGGAAAGAGTCATCTATGCTCTGACCAGGGGCCACTGGGGCCACTGGTTGTTGTAGTTTTAGGAGAAGATTATTATAAAAATAAATAAATAATTAACAGTAGAGAAACTGTACAGGGAGGTAGAGGGGAAGTAGATGTCTCAGGAGGGACAGTTAAGAGAGATGGGTCTTCAGTCTCTGACAGCATTCGGCAATTCTGACAGCAGTGGGAAGCTCATTCCACCAGCGGGGAACCAGTACAGTAAAGAGTCGTGACCTGGTAGCATGACTGCTACATCCACGTAGAGGCGGTGGTGCTAGTTGGCCAGTGGAGGTGGAGGAGCCGAGTGAACAAGCTGATGTTTGGGGGGTGACCATTGCTTGCAGGTAGACAGGGGCTGTCCCTTTTGCCACCCGGTATTGCAAGCACCAGGGTCTTGAATCTGATGCGAGCCTTAACCCTATCAGAAGCCAGAGATGGGTGCGAAGTGGGGTAACATGAGGGGAGGGGGCTTCCACTCCACCGTCTTCCCCGCAGTGAGGTGAGGTGAGGGGGGAAGACTTGTCACAGGTTACCCAGCAGCTCAACAAAAGGCTGGCTCTCGGCACAGTTCCAGACATAACAATGGAGAGCAAGCTCACCCACTGAAGGATACACACACACACGCTGTCCTCACATGTAAACGTTGAGGCATGCGATGAAGATCTCACAGAGCCGCCACCGCTATAACAAGAGCATATGTTTGTCATTATTAGATGCGCACTGCCAGAGTGATTTCTAGAGCTCACCCATTTTGGTTCCTGAGTGACATGGAATGGAGGCCTTATGAAGGGGTTTCCTTAGCAGGAAACCAGGGGCCTTTTGAAAGCCATGGGTGAACCTTGCTCCACTCATCTGGGCTGGGGGGGACAGGGATGGGGGGGAGGGGGGGACGGAATGAGCCTTCAGATAATAATAATAATAATAATAATAACTTTATTTGTATAGTGCTTTTCCTGCAAACGTTGCAGCTCAAAGTGCTTTAATCATTATATAATCTTAATGATTGACAGCACAGCAATCTCCTCAAAATTCATGTCAACCCAGAACTTTTCTTTATTCTTTTCCTAATAGCCCTGCCATGAAGATTCTCTCTGATATCACGTTTCTGCTCTCTTTATGGAAATGTGTCCACAAAGGCCATGGAGGGGGCGCAGAGGGAACATGTCTGTCTGCAGCTTTGTGTCAGAGTTCATGTGTGTTTGGGTAATGATGCGTATACGGATACATTATGTTGAGTTGTGTGTGTCTTTGTTTTATTAATTTTTTATTTGTAACATTTGGATGCGTACATGCTCAATGCAGGATGATCTTTTCCCTGTGTGTGTGTGTGTGTGTGTGTGTGTAGAGCCCAGGAAGCTGAGTGTGCCCCTCCTGTAATGAGAGGTTACCTGATCGTTCCGTCAGTCAGCCCCCCCCCTCCCCCCCCGCCCCTCTGCCTCCGGACCACACGCCGCAGTGCGCACACACACAACACACACACACACACACACACACACACACACACACACACACAGAGGCAGACACAGGCGCACACACACAACACACACACACAGAGGCAGACACACACACACACACACACACACACATTCACAGTGATCAAGTAACACTGCCGTTAGGCATTCAGAAGATAAAGAGACAGAGGCCTGCAGCCATATAGTCAGCAGTCTCTGTTGAATCTATCATGAAAACCAAAACTATTCACAGTTGTAATATGTTCATCAACACGTTCTAGAGGACATGGGTTGGGTGAGGTGGGGGAGCCCTAGGCTGAACCCTGTATCATGAGACCTCATTCTGGGTGAGTGCTCTTCTCCTTCCCCCCTCCCCCCTCCCCCCTCCCCCCCCCCCCCCCCCCCCCCAGATAGTTCCAGACAGTTCCACTGCCCACAGAGGGCATACAAGGCTCAGCCAATACACTGGGCTGGCTCCTCTCCTCCCCCCTGAGGGAGAAGGCCCCCTCCACCACCACCACCCCCACCACCCCCGCCCTCCAACGTATTCTTTCTCCCCATCCACACCCATCCCTGTCAGTTTCACTGATGAGACCAATTTCCCCTAATCCCCTATCTTGGCAGGCTCCCTCCCTCCGCTCTCAAATGACGATCCAAGTCCCGAAAAAAACTGACATCTGGAAGTGGATTACAAAAAAAAAACGACAATATTTTGGAGCAGGTTATATGACCATCCTGAGGGTTCAGGAGTTATGTCCTGAGTCAGCCTCTGAAAGAAATCAGTGTGTGAAACGTTACCGTTTTTTTTTACGGTCGCTAAGTCGCAGTGTTCAATACTGAAGTCACAGAGTCACAACTCTTCATACAGTCAGCGAAACAGAAGTCCATGCGGACCAAACTGTGACTCATTTTTACATTGCTGCTTTCACACAAAATGCATTCAATGACCACGTTCTCCAAAATCCATGAACACTTCTCTCATTCAAACTCCCCAACCTGCAAAACACTATGTATTTGCAACACATTCTTCCAATGTTAACACAATGTGTTCAAAACTGTGAAGAACATATTCAAAACAGAATGATTTGGTGCATTTTTGCAGTAATCATATTTCTAGCATATATGACCGAAAGCTTGCAATAAACTATGTTTTTTTGCACAGTGTTTGAGTGTGCAGATGCTGTTATTTTGCACTCTTATTGATACTCTTCAGTTCCAGAACCTCAGCAAAGTCTGATAACGGATGAGCGGTGGTATTTTCACTATTTGCAGTAATCATATTGAAATGTCTAGAAAATATTAGCAGAATATATACAATGAAATGAAATAGACTAGATGCATTGCCTGGGAAGACATTAGATGTGACCAGATGCAGACCAGAGGGTGGACCAAAACCCTCAGGAGTGAGCAATGTTTTGTGTGATTGCTATTGTATTGTAGCCCTGGAATTTTTTCTTTTTTGTTTGAACTTTGCATTTTCCACTTTATTTTCTACTTTTCATTTTACACAAGTAAATGTAGTGTACTTTAAAGTAAATGTACTGTAACTTACTTTCTGCAAAGATACTGAAAAAAATACTCTAAAGGATAGAAGCAAATCGCAGCGTTTCTGGTTCATTCTTGTTGCCTAATACTTTACAGTTTTACAGTCAACTATTCTGTCTATGATTACTATAAATCAAACCATTATTATAATGAAATATTAATTCTTGTGAAAATCATTCAAACTATGTAATGCTGTAATCCTGTTGTTAGTGTTTTGTAGGTCAGAGTGTTATGAATGACTGTGTATGCTTTCTGAGTGAACATTGTTGCCAGTGTATGGTTGGACAAGCTTCTTTTGAGACATGAATGAAGTGATTGGCCAACATGCATGTTGGTAATGCAGACTGTATGAAGAGTTGTGACTCTGTGACTTCAGTATTGAACACTGCGACTTAGCGACCGTAAAAAACTGTAAGTAAGTATTTTGTTAGTATGTAGCCTCTTTTACTTGATCTGACTGTCTCTCTCTCTCTCTCTTAAGTACTAAATCTCTTTTGATGTTACGGGCACATTTAACACTAGAACAGCCATAGGTGTGGTCATTTGACCCTGTGAGTAATTTTTAAAAAATATCTTTGCACTCAGGATGCCCAGGACCCTCCTTTCATGACCTTTCCTAGATATGTGCGTTCTACCACCCAGTATCCTTACATTTTCAAAATCACATCAGGATAAGCTAGTATAAAGCTATTTTACAGTTTTTCTGTGTAGGAGGAGGCAGGCTAATTTACAAGCCGGCCAACTAGTGGTCGTTGTGTGTAAATAGCAGCTCTCCATTGTAAAGACTATGGTCATTATGACCCCCGAGGTGGCTCTTATCGTAGGTAAAAAAGGCACGGCTGTTCTAGTGTTAACCACACTGATTAGTCATACATATTGACGTGGGGACCTAAAAGCAAATGCCGGTGCTCGAATCATCAACTATTATACAGACACAGCTCTCTTTGTCTGAAGAGACCCAAAAAAATGGGTTTCATCAACAGCGGCCAGATATCAGACATATTAGGCTCGACGTCTTCCTCGCCAGGCAGATAGAGGTGGGGAAGGAGCAGCTGTGGAGAGAGTGAGGGCGGAGAATCGAAAACACCCCAGCAGTCCAACTCATTAAGTCATAGGACAGCTTATAGGTGATCCGAGGAGAGCACCTACAGCACGGTTTCTGTCCCAGAAGATGTGTCTGTCAGGATTTATAACCAGACGTACAGTATATAGGGCTCCACTTGCCTGTGGAGAGTTCCAGTTGGAGCCCAACTAGACCACCCATCTAACGGAAACGGAGAAATAGGCCCACAATTAGGCCCGGTGGTGAGAGATAAACGGGGAAAGGCGCTAAATATGAGAGTTACTGTATCAACAGAACAGGCCGGGTCGCCATGGGAGAAGGCTGGGCTTCACAGGGAGACATAGCCACAACAAACAGTCAGCCACTCAGGGGAGTGGGCATGGAACTGAAAGGCATTCTGGGAAAGATTGTTGACATGTGTCAAGAGCTGACAATTTGCGGCATGTCAACACGGGGCGGACATTGACGTAGAGCAGAAGCTCAGGGGGGACTGATAAAATAGAAGAAGGGATGAGAATGCCAGAAACGGAGAGAGGGAGAAATGGAAACCAGCGCGTGAAGCAAGGCCTCTTGTTTTTCTTCTCACACCCTGTTTCAGTGTGCTATTAAGTGAGCCGTTCCAAAGTGCTATTAGGAGGTGAATAACAGCATGCCCAGAGACCCACGCAGATGCTAGCTCCCACGCCACCAGCTAACACTCAAGCCCTCAAGCCTGTGTGTCTCAGACACTGGTTATGATCATCATCATCATCATCATCATAATAATAATCTATTGCATTCCAGCATTGTATTGTATTCATACTGTGTATGTTAGCACTAGGGTGTATTATAGCATTAGGGTGTATGTTAGCATTAGGGTGTATTTTAGCATTACGGTGTATTTTAGCACTAGGGTGTATGTTAGCATTAGGTTGTATTTTAGCATTAGGGTGTATTTTAGCATTAGGGTGTATTTTAGCATTAAGGGTGTATTTTAGCATTAGGGTGTATGTTAGCACTAGGGTTTATGTTAGCATTAGGGTGTATTTTAGCATTAGGGTGTATTTTAGCACTAGGGTGTATTTTAGCATTAGGGTGTATTTTAGCACTAGGGTTTATGTTAGCATTAGGGTGTATGTTAGCACTAGGGTTTATGTTAGCATTAGGGTGTATTTTAGCATTAGGGTGTATTTTAGCATTAGGCAGGTAGACAACACTGTTGATGCCCCATGTGTGAACCACACATCTCGCTGCTCTGCTCGCATAGTACCGTATGTGCAAGGAAACAAAGGACAATAATGGGACTTTGACATTGATTACTTTGACACGAAAACTACAACCAGGTGAAATGTACCCCGAGGTCCAAACGCACACGGCATGGCAACCACACCGCATGGCAACCGTGGCTCTCAGTCCTTTCTCCTCTCTAGATTAGCCGCTCAGAGGCTCGCCAAGCATAACACAACTGGCACCACGGGCCGGTCCACTGTGAGCAAAACGTTGTTGTGATGATGTCGTGCGTTTTCGTTGTTTCTTTTCCCTCATCTGTTTGTTTTGCTTTTTTGAGACATTTCTAGGTCGACCGGTATTGCCTGTTCTGCCCAAACAACTTGAATCAAAAGGAGGGTGGGTGGGTGGGTGGGGAGGGGGGGATTTAGATTTAACCCCACGATGAGGGGCTTCAAAACAGCTCCCATGTGTTCTTGGTTTCAGCTGGGTTTAAACAGCAAATGGAGCGAGGAGAGAGCTGGCTAGCCCTCTCCCTGACACACACAAAGGCTCTGTTTTAACGGCCTAAAAAACGGTTTCAGTGCAAACACACAGGCTCTGGTGAGGGCACTGACATTGTTGCTAAGGGGTGTGTCAGAAATATTAATGCTGTTTTCAAGGCAAGTGCAACTTGCCCCCCCCCCCCCCACACACACACGCTGCCCTGCCCCACACACACACACACACACACACACACACACACTGCCCTGTTTCCCTGCCCCCCCTCACACACACACACACAACACACGATGCCCTGCCCCACACACACACACACACACACACACACACACACACACAACACACGCTGCCCTGTTTCCCTGCCCCACACACACACACACTGCCCCCCCCCCCCGCCCCCCATGACAACAATAATAATACGCCATGAGAAGCCATGACACAAAAACTGTTAGACAGTCATTCATCACATGTGCACATACTGTCACAAGGTGTAGCCTTGTAAATCAAACTATTTGCATTGACTTGGCACGCACGTTGCTTTCAAAACCAGCACCCTAAAGTGGCCGTGGAATCGACTATATCACCATAAACAGAGGAGGTGAAATCCTGGTCTGTTTGTTCTGCTATAAACATGAAAGCATTTTCATGCTGGTGGAATGTGAAATGTGTGTGTGTGTGTGTGTGAGTGTGTGTGACACTCACACACAGCCTGTAAGACTCACAGAAAGACATTAAAAGAGAGCTGGGAGCATGGGCATGTTGTTAGTAGGGGAGTTCAGCTGGTTCTCTTCCCGTTATACGGGAAATTACACTAATTCCTGAGTGTGTTCGTGGCTGTCTGGGGCCACCGGCGGAGAAGAGATAGTCCGACAGTTGGTGGGAGTCAGATAGTACAGGGGGGTATATCCCTGGTTGAAGCCATTGGCCTGTCTCCTGCTGCTCCTAATGCCTGCCTGTAACCAGGCCAACCGTTAACACTAGAACAGCCGTGCCTATTTCACCTACTTCACCTCTAATGACCGTAGTCTTTAGAATGGGAAGCTGCTGCTTACACACAAAGACCACTAGTCGGCGCTCTCTTGTAAATAAGCCTGCCTCCTACACGGATGAACTGCAAAAATAGCTTCACACTAGCTTATCCTGATTGATTTTGAAAATGTAAGGATACTGGGTGGTAGAACGCACATATCTAGGGAAAGTCATGAAAGGAGGGTCCTGAAATTTTATGGAGTGCAAAGATAGAACATTTTGTTTTACTCACTTGGTCAAATGACCGCACCCATGGCTGTTCTAGTGTTAAGCCCAGACCCGGGCTCACAAGGCTGTAATAGCCACAACGGACAGGACAGCACAAAGCCTAGAACATGTCTTAATAAAGACACGTTCTTGTAAAATCTGTTTGTGTTATATGTCTAGGCCTGTTCAACTAGGTGTTTGTATTTAAGACTTGACAAAGGCTACGGCCGAAACCGTTGTCCTATTAAACCCCTATTTGTCGTATCTGGAACTTGAGTGTGCGGCATCTACTTCTTTTTAATATGTCTAGGCCTATCTGTCTTGTCTGTGTAGAGTGTTTTAAATGACAGCCGCGAGGCGTGAGGTGTGAGTAACATGGAGGAGTAACGTTTGGTGTGCCCCTCGAGGGTGAAATGAGAAATATGCCTATACGTATGTCTCCGAATTGCTAGTGTGACAACGTGTGCGTACCACCGTGCCCTGAGCGGGCCAGACTAGGTATGGGATTGAACCCTACACCCTCGTAGCGTGAAGCCCACTGGATGGCCAACTCTGTGGCTCTTTGGAACGTACTCCCGTGTGGTGACCGCCCTAAACATGTCTGTGTTCTGAAGTACCCGAGGGATCCCTTTATCAATGTGTGCTGTCCTATTCATTTCCTAGCAATAAACATAAGGCTTTTTTTTCCGACAATGTCGTTTCTGTGTGTGATTCTTCTCAGGTGTCTGACACTAGACCGGACTTGTCTAACCCACATTGAAAAGTTTTATTACACTATTAATCTGTCCCATTACTATTAGGTACCATGAAATAGGGGGGACTGTAAAAAGTGGTGTAATTTCTAAATGGTGAGTTCAATGTCTATACAAGGAGAATCTCTACTTTAACCTCGTAGTAATCTTTTGATTTCAAATCCAAACGTTTGGAGTGCAGAGCCAAAAAACTGTTTTACTGTCTCATTACTTACGCAGGGCATATGTGGGTGATCTAATATAAACACAACTCGAAGGATCCTCACGCACACACAGAGAGGCACGCACACATGCATGCAGACACGCAGACACACAGACACGCAGGCACGCAAGCACGCACCCACACACACACACACACACACACACACACACACACGCACACAAACACACACACACACACACACACACACACAAACACACACACACACACACACACACACACACACACACACACCACACACACACACCTTGGAACATGTAATGTATTCAACACGTCTGTGTTAGAACTGTGTTAGAACCAGAAACTAGAGGGGGAGGGAGAGTACAGTAGAGATGCTGGACAAATATTGTTTTCTTTGAAGGTAATCAAGCTTCAATATTGACGACACCTTCAGATAAGATTTGATTTATTGCATAAACGTGGTCAAAATCCTGATAACAGAGAGATCAGTCTACAAATTCGAGGGACATTTGGTGCATCATGACAATATCTATGATACTATGATTTTTTTGTTCAATAGATGTATTCCTAGGTGGGAAAAACATTTCATTTCATTTCTTTGCGACCTGAAGTAAGTGATGTTCTGGATGGAATATTGCAATATGGGATCTTTCTGCCCGGACATTTTCTGCAAATGGCTCCACCATTCGCGTGACCTCCTGCCTAATGAGTAGATTATCCTCTACCATGAACTGGACTGCCAACGCCAGGACCAGCATCACCCAGACGACCCGTCTCCCAGTGTTACACTACCGGGCTCACTAGACCCAAGAACCATGTGCACAGCTGGGCCAGGTGATCCGTCAACAGGTGCAGGTTCACTGGATGCAGGGACCTGATACACCCTACCTACCTTCTACACCCTGGATACACCCTACCTACCTTCTACACCCTGATACACCCTACCTACCTTCTAGATACACCCTGATACACCTTACCTACCTTCTACACCCTGATACACCCTACCTACCTTCTACACCCTGATACACCCTACCTACCTTCTAGATACACCCTGATACACCCTACCTACCTTCTACACCCTGATACACCCTACCTACCTTCTAGATACACCCTGATACACCTTACCTACCTTCTAGATACACCCTGATACACCCTACCTACCTTCTAGATGGATGTGGTTCACGGTCGTTCAGGATCGTCGAACCTGAGGAGTTTCAAGGTGATGTGCCCGCTGATACACCAGCGCCAGCTGCTCCACCTCCACCCACAGATGTTCTGGAGCAGGGGGGCGTGCTTGGGGAGGACTTGGGGAGGACCCCCCCACCAAGGAAATGGGACCCATGGCAGCGGATGATGATAACCAGTGGTGGGCCGTCAGGGCCAGCAAGGCCTTCTCTGCTGGCCTAAACATCATCAGAATATACATTAAATTGTTGATATATTTTTCCCACAAATATGTATTAAATGATTCCCCATAGTCTATTCTCTTCATTTCATAGCTTTCCTCTTGGTTGCGCTGCTTCCAGCCTCAGATCGAGATTTGGAGGGCTGGCCTTTATGTTAGAGCTTTTATACAATCATATTTCCGCCATAATGTGTTGCCAGGGTCCAAGAAATCTGCCCTTAGGCCTGCAGAATCAACAGTGCCGACGCCTGTAGTTTAAAGCGAATGGAAACCAAACTGTGGCGTTAACCAATCAGATTTCGAGTTTCGAGATTTCGGCCCGCTAGCAGGCGTACAATAATGTCAGCTAGTGCACGTCTTTTGATTGGATATGCACTCTTTTTTTTATACTTTCTTTTTCTTTTCTTTTTTACATGAATAACAAAGAACAAAAAACAGACAGGTCATCGTGGGTATCGCATTCTTACATAATGTCCTCAATAGTTCGCTTTGGGTCACAGGTTACTTTGTCCTTTAGTCATAATAGATTCAGGGAATATCAGTATCACTCTCAGTCCATCTTGTCCTCAGAGGAAATCAATAAGGTTGTTGTCCGTACAGGAACTCTGTGTGCCCCTATCCAATGTCTCAGTCACAGAAGGAATAATTAAGAAAATAGAATAAAATAAAGTAAAATTAAACAGGTTGTGATAAATGATAAAAACAAAAACATGCAGAGAGGATACACACTATTGCGAACAAAACAACTGCTCCACAGATCAGGAACCCTCTCCAGGAGATATTGGTGGTCAGGTTACAGTTGGCTAAAAATACCAACAAAGTATTATTAGTAAGTATACGTAAATAGTAAATATCATCAGACTACACCAGGATACACTCAGGAAGTGACTTCGCTCGAGTGCAAAAAAACGGCGGCCCCTATTACAGTACATGTTGTTTCTGCATCACATGTAGGCCTCAATTACACCCTCCTCAAACATACGGAACACCTCCCTGAGGGAGAGCTAGCTGGTTACTCAGAACAGATGTGGGAACCGTTCTTTCGAACACTAACACCCTTATATAGACACCTCTACAGAAACGGTCCACGTTCATTAACTGACACTTCTCTCACAGCTCTGAGTCTGTCATCATGTACAGTATCATCAGTCCAACCCTTTCGTCGGAGGATTAACCTCAGTACGTTTACTCTAAGCACCTCTGGATAGAAATGTCCGCCACGCGGCTGAATCACCGGTCTGTTGGCTGTTGAGCAACACACTGTACATCGCTCTCCTTTTCTTTTCCCTAAATTGCTCACTTTGAAACGTGTAATGTTTGTTTAACATTGCTATGGTTATGTTGGACACAACAATTATTATCATCATAGCGGGAAACGCTATAGTCACGATAAGGGAATTTCCAGGGGATATTTCTCCGCCTTCGGAACAGCCAAACCAGGGAGTGTTGAAGTGGAGACTGGGATGGGGCTGGTGCAGACCTCTGAGATATCAGTCTGTCTGCATGTCTGACTGATGAAGGTTGGTTTGGACAAGCTCTCTAATGCAGGTTTGGCTATGCTAGCTGGGAATCCACGTTTAGATTGTCTCTTAACGACCCCTGGCACCCCTCCTCACTCTCTGTTCTCTCTCTCTTCATAACTCTTCCTATCGCCACATTTCATGGCCCTTTTTCGATAACACACACTCTATTGATTTCATTTCTGGCTAACCTTTCTTTATCTCTTTCTAACCCCCCCCCCTCCCCCCCTCTCCCCCCCCCCCCCCCCCCCCCCTCTCTATGCTAGAAACACATCTTAACTTCACAGGCGTTTTAGGAGTGTGAAGTGGTAAACCCACAGAACCGACTATGAACCCCCGGGCCAACCCTCCCCCCCCTCCCTCCCTACTGCTGTAGATGTGAATGCCCAAGCATGCCATGCCAGGGAGAGAGAGAGAAAGACACACACACACACACACACAGAGCCTCGCCCCAGACCGAGCGCTGTGTCAACTCTCTCCTTTCATTCATAATCTCTCTGGCCCTCGTCCTACGCCTCGGTTCGCTCTCTGACTGACGAGGCGAGACCTGATTGTGCACGCAGGCCTGACAGACTCGGTTTGTGCCTCCACCCCCCCCCCCCCCCCACCCCTTCCTCACTCCTCCCACAGCTCCACAGGTGCACACACACACACACACACACACACACACACACACACACACCCTGCTCATTATTTCACCTTTATTTTTTCTACTTGATTAAACGTTTAATTAAAGCGTACATGTTCCTGCCTGGGGGAACAAGGGTTTGGTTTACCAGCCAACACAGGCCCTCCTGGCTCCAAAACGGGATTCATTTACACAGCCTGGGAAAGGCCTTCATGTACCATGTGACGTCCACTTTTGACATGCCGAGTCCAAATGGAACAATATTGACGTTGAAAAACGTTACTGTTTTTTTCACTCTTTTTGGGGGGGGGACAAGGAGCTCTTTTTACTGTACAACCCAGGCTTTAACCTCTAGCCACCTGTAACCAAGGCACCTGCAGCCCCTCCTACCCCCCTCCCCCCCCCCCCCCACACACACTCCCCCTACCCATGTTTGAAAATGTGAAACTAATCAACAATGTTGAATTAGGAGAACAATGGCAGCAGGTCACAGAGGAGGAGGGGCAGCCTTGAACTCTGTTCTTTCTGTGCTGTGTGTTCAGTGTCATCCCAGCCTCCTGGCCAGCCATCAGGGCAGAGAGGGAAGTGATTAAACAGGCGTTAACCATGATTAATGGGAAGAACGAGATGCCAGCTAAAGAAAGTTCCATCGCATCTCCGATGTCAGATGTTATGTTCCCTTTTTATCCCTTACAAACGCCCACCCCCCTCCCACGCACGCACGCACGCACACACACACACACACACACACACACACACACACACGCACACATGCCCACACACACACGCACACACACACACACACACACACACACACACACACACACACACACACACACACACACACAAACAAACACATGCTCCTCCCTCTGTTGGCATCCCTTACCCAACCCAAAGGCCTACAACTCAAATTCTGTGTGTGTATATGTTGATGATGATATTTGTGTGTGTGTGTGTGTGTGTGTTGTTGAATATGTGTGTGTATATGTTGATGATGATATTTGTGTGTGTGTGTGTGTGTTGTTGAATATGTGTGTGTAGGAGATCTTAAGGGAAGTGAAGGGTCATAAACCCCCTTAATCACAGTAGGAGAACAAAGAGCAGGCGTTCATATCTCTCTCTGTTCCCCCCCGCTACACCGTACAGTGACCCACCCTCTGCCACAGTCCTTCTAAGGACAGCCGCTCCACTCTCTTTGCCATTCGAGTGAGCAGAACGTGTAGTTCCTATGACATGTGTCAACAGAGGGCGCACCTCAGTAAGGAGCAGTATAAAACCGTTCTACAGCGCCATTTATTAGTTAACAGTAATAAGCGATGATTTGATTATGATTTGTTTGTTTATTTAATCATTTATTTTGGCTTCACCAACAAAAAATTGTTCCGCAACTGAACTTCAACTGGACTGTTACGGTCTAGTAACCTGAACACAAACATCCGCAGGCTAGCTACTTTGTGTCGTGTACATTTATCTGTACGTTTCCATTTATTGTGCAACCAGTGAAATATGACTCGGTTGACAGTCACTTTGGTGGCATGTGTGAATGCGATTCAGACGAGTTCAGCAATCAGATTGCAGTACAGTACATTGCTCCATCGTTCTCGGTGGATGGTCTCCAGTAACTTTTTAGCGAGCTTTCAGGGCAGCTAAATATATCCATATTTGTTATATTTGGGAATATATCCATCTTTGTTTGAAACCAACACACTGATAGATAATCTGATAGATAACGACCATTAATGTAATTAATTAACGGTCATTTAGTAGAACACCTGTGCGGCGGAGTGATACATATAGTTAAAAGTCCCAGTGCTGTTATACTGTATATCAGCACTCATGGAATGCCTCTTGTCCAATCAAATTACTTGGTCGGAACAAACTGTTGTATAATTAAAGTTAACATTGTAACAAGTAATAGATTTGTCTATATATAAGCCTACACTTTTGATTATAACACTTGCTAGCACCATGCTAATAGTAGTACAGCCCTTTTTTACCAATTCCTGACTAAACAGAATACTGTAAACAGGTTGTATATGCCTCATATTAACAGTACATATACTGTCCTTAGAAATGTCAGATTGCCTTATATTTAAAATCATTTCTCGAAATCCATTTTTGAGGAAATCTCCATTTAGTACCCCTGCTGGTAAAAAAAGAAAAAAATGGTAGAATGTTGTTGTGGGACTCCTGGTCACATTCTGTGTGTGTGTGTGTGTGTGTGTGTGTGTGTGTGTGTGTGTGTGTGTGTGTGTGTGTGTGTGTGTGTGTGTGTGTGCGAGTGTGTGCTTGGCCTGTGTGTTTATGTGTGTACAGGGGGTAAGGAGGAGCTCTCTGGGCCAGCCAGGATGTTCCCAGGCAGCAGAGTGTCAGGCAGCTGGCTGGCCGCCCGCCAAGCCAAACCTGTGGTGGCTGGAAGGAGAGCAGCAGAACCACGGGATCCAGTTTCTGTTTCCTTTATCCCAAACACACATCGAGACGGAGCGGGGGGGGGGGGGGGGCGGGGGGGGGGGGGGGCCTGATGAACACAATCTACACTCCAGAGATGAGATGATACATTTGGAAGAACAGCCAAGGCTGCGGTGTTGAGAGTCATGCCAGAGAACAGAGAGAGAAGAAAGCCCGATTTGATTATCTTAGGGAGATAAGCCTTCCCCTGCCTCCACCCCCCCCCCGCCCCATTCCCCGTCCTCATCAGCCCCCTATGGGGAACCAGGGATACGCATCCCCATATGGAAGCCATTCCCGCCAAGGCCCTTGTTTGCCTGGGAATGTTTTGACGTTTAATCGAGATGAGCTCGATGAGCTGTGATGTCACGAGGCTGGGCTGTGGAACACTGGCACATAAGTGCTGTGTCAGGAGAGGGGGTGGGGTGGGGGTGTTGGTGTGTGTGTGTGTGCGTGGGGGGGTGGGTGCGGAAGAAAACGCTGAGCTGCCACTTTTTTCACCGCACCGTAAATTAACACGTTACCCTGATGGAAAACATTCACGCTACACAGCCGCCCCCAAAGACCTACGGAAAAAAAAGCCGGGTTTGACGTTGGGAAACCGTGCGCGGGACGGTATCGTTTCAATTAAAAAACAAACTGGGAACAAAACATCTCCGTCGAGATCCCTCCAGAGGAACACAGAAACCCTCACAGCAGATGACTCGTGGGTTTTGAAATAGCTCAAAGCTGCTTCCAATGAAGCCTCTCGTACGTTGTGGCCTCTTTGGTTGAGCTAATACAAATAAGATGTACAGGCGGAGGAGAAAAAAGAAACCGGAGGGAGCAGAAACAAAGTCGACCTGGCCTGCTCGGAATCTCATGAGGATAATTAGAAACAATTTGAAAATAAGAGCAAGATTTTTTTTCCACTGTTTATATTCTATGGCTCAGTTGCCTTTCCAATTGCATGTCTCCTGCATGGGCCTCGTAATACCCAGGGTGAGCACGCACACGCACACACATGCACACACACACACACACACACACACACACACACACACACGCAGGCAGGGAGGCAGGCACACACACACACACACACACACACACAAGCACACACACGCACACAGGCACACACACACACACACACACAGACACGCAGGCACGCAGGCACACACACACACACAGACACGCAGGCACGCAGGCACACATACACACACACACACACACAGGCACACACACACACACGCACACACACACAGACACACACAGACACGCAGGCACGCAGGCACACACAGACACGCAGGCACGCAGGCACACACACACACACACACACACACACACACACACACACACACACACACAGTTGTGGAGAGACCAGATCCTCTGCTTCTTGCTAAGAGCCTCTCCCAGGCTGTACATTTGGCTGGTGGGAGCAGGGGTGTAAAAATGGGGCCAGTTTTTTTAACAAGGCTCAACAGTACAGGCCATGGCACACACCACACGGACAGCTCCTCTATCAAACACACCTAAATTTAATCCATTCCCAGAGCGACCCCTAACAAAGTGTCGGGAAAAGGCCCTTTGCTGTCCCAGAGGCCCCGCTTTGGTCTGGAACAACAGGAAACACATGTAGGAGGGTGATACAGAGAGACGGGCCCAGAGTGAAACCTGCGGCTGGTCACGGGGTCAGGACACCACCAAGCCCACTGACACTTCCACATCCCGGCATGCGAGGGCACCGGGGAACTATCAGTGCTGAGCTCAGCTCCGGGAAAGACAGGAGGACAGAGGTCAGAGGGGAAGGCTGTAAGGGGGGTGTGGGGGGGGGGGGGGGCGGTTGGCATATTTATCTCTAGAAAGGCTGTATCCTATCGATGTCATTCAGGGAGAATGTTGGTGACATTGTCAGAGTTACGTAACATATCAACGTCCTCTCTGTGGCCTCTGTTAGTCAGTCTCTCTCTCTCTCTCTCTCTCTCTCTCTCTCTCTCTCTCTCTCTCTCTCTCTCTCTCTCTCTCTCTCTCTCAGAGACAAAAATATGACAAAATTGGTATTCTGATAAATATCCCGCTACAGTGGAGAGGAGGCCATGTCACTATGACAGTGCCTCTTCTCATCTGTGTTTAACGGCTCTCATCGAACAAGAGATTTTTAAGGAACAATTCCAAATGTGTATGTCCCTGGTGTTCCCCTTTACCTCCCTGCTAGAAAATGACACGATCCCAATTAGGAATACGATCCTGAGCAGGACCCTAGCTTTCAGTAGGATCACCTTCCCAATATCCTGTTCATATTAAGGATCCTAGTTAAATCTTACAATGACACAGGGTCTTGTAAAGGAAATTCCTTGTCAAGGAAAGGAGTCATGCCCGAGATCTCATCAGGAAAATGGTTCATGCAGGACCTTCATCAGGTTTCTACTTAGTCGCAGGGTCCTGAACAGGATAGTTTCACCAAAGCAGGATTTCAATCAGAATATTATGTTTTGATAGAACAGGTCTGTAACATAGATACAGTGGGGGAAATAAGTATTCAATACATCAACAAATTGTTTTTTATTCAACATATTTACATTGCAGCTATTCACATGAAAGTGACACCAGACATTGTTATTAACTTTACACAGCTAAAGAAATTGTAACATTGCAATCCATAAAAAAGGCTGTGTGCAATAAAGTGGAACGACGCAGGAAAAAAACTATTAACACGGTAAGAGAAAACACGAAGCCAGCGTATGCCACTAATGAGTTCTTCTACCTGGACTAATTAGAATCAGCTGGGTTAGTGCATGTTGGTGGTGGTGGATAAGGGGAGCATGCCTATGTTCCCCGGGTCCTATGTTCCCCGGGTCCTATGTTCCCCGGTTCCGCACTTCCGAAAAAGGGTTCTATGTTCCCCGCTTCCGAAAAAGGGTTCTATGTTCCCCGCTTCCGAAAAAGGGTCCTATGTTCCCCGCCTGCCGTTGTGTCAAGCGACCTCATGTGTCGTTATGTGGTACTGCATGAGAGTTTGATTTTTTTTTTTTTGGGGGGGGGTCTTAAGATGACTTGGAAATAATGAAGAACACAATGAATGTCATAGTATTGTCTCAGCATTTTATATAACATTTTATATAACATTTTCGAGATGGAATTGAAAATCTTATATTCCTAAAAGAACACCAGTGATATATATATACACATTATTAAATATTTTTTCTATATTTTTGTCAAACGAAATCAAATAAATACAGTAGAGATATCAATCCAAAATATAGGCTTTTATTGCAACCAACAACAACAACAAAAAAACTATGTTTGTGCAAACATGGTGTTTGTTTCCAAGACCAAGCATCAAAATGCCAACCTATGGGACAATACTGTACATCCCATTGGCAGGACGTCACGTAACAGCGCAGTGTGTCTCTAGGTTACAGTGTCACATATCCCATAATATAATCCCTAAGTAACTAGCCAGTTTCCGTAGCACATAGAGTGTGACACATCCTCTTTCACACATCAAATCCTCGGGGGATCCTGGCATACAGAGATGTAGTCTCTTTCACTCTAGTGTTTTAGTAGTCAGGCACAGCAACAAACAGCAACAAACATAATAACAATAGCAATATTTAGGCCAATAACAATAACAATAACATAATAATAACAATAACAATAATAATAATAATAACAATAACACAATTAGGCCAATAACAATAATAATAACAACAACATAGGCCAAAGTGCTATCAAAATAAATGTGGAAATCTAGCCCATACGGACGCTACGGCTGACAGCCCTCCAGTACGAAGCCAGATCTCTGAGGCCCTGCATGTACTGTCCTTTCAGCCTCAGTAGACGGGCCTCCAACTCCCTCCACTTCCGTCTCCTTGTTGGGGGAGCGTGGCCTCTGTCTGCCATCCCCAGCTTACCCTCTGCAAGCGTTTGCTGATCCTTCAGGTGCTGAAAGGAATTTCCAAAGTGAAGGATGGCGCACTTGGACAGCATCGTTCAGAGTACGATGATAAGCTAGAACAAAAATACAGAATTATAACTTATTAGCCTATTAATGGCCTACTAATGTGCAAACTGGTTCTACATCTGCAGGCTGATCTACTAACGGTGTGCAGTGAGGATTGTTGATCTTTCCAATGTAGAAGATAGCGGGCCTTATTTGAAGTATAGCCGAAAACAAGTATATCTCAACTTCCCCTGTGTGTGAACTTCAATTAGTATTCGTTATTTGGGATCTTAGTAAATCAGGCCCTAAATGTTATTAGTTTGGCATGAACATTTTGACATTGAACATTTTCCCCTCTGTGTCTCCTCCTTTCACAATTTTAAATCCTTTCTTAATCCTTTCTCAATCACGGTGCCCGCCCATGATTGGACTGATGTTACGTCCATCATCATTAGCGCGCTTTAATCCTTTCTCAATCACGGTGCCCGCCCATGATTGGACTGATGTTATGTCCATCATCATTAGCGCGCCTGTACGTGGCAACTCGTCCACCTGTTTAAAGAGCCCTCCTGTCCTCTGCTGTGTTTGATGTTTCGTTAATTTTTGTTTCGGCTCATAGTTAAACCTCGATATACGCACAGGCCCAGAGGTGATAGGATAAGAATGAATTAACCCATAATTAGCAGACAATATTATATTAACAATATAAAATAATTAACTTAATACTTCAGATTTAGTTATTAGATGAAATTATATTTTTTTTGTTCAGATCTGTCATTGTTACACTTACATTCAACATGATTATTGGTCCTTTGCTCCATGTTTCTTTCGAACACATTCCACATCGCTGGTGGGAAGGCCGCTCCAGGATGGACATATGTGTTACGAACATACGCAAGGAAGTCTTGTAACTCAGGGTGGTTCATCAGGGCACGCCTGGTGTTTCTGTGGTTGAGGAGAAGATCAAAATTGATCTGGACCAGAGGCAGAGGCAGGTGTCCTAAGGCCATCACCTTGAGATGAGATGAGATGAGATGAGAGATGAGATAACGTTTATTGCCATTTATGCATACACATTAAGCATACACATATAGGAATTTGATTTGGCGTTACAGTAAGAGCATTTCTAAATGCAATGCAAACAAAACAACACAGGACAGACAGCAGTGCAGACAGAACACAACAAACCTTGCGGATGACTGCTGCCAGTGGATGGTCATGACGGAATGGACCAGCCAATCCAAGTGCCTGTACCCTCTTCCACAAGGCTTGGTTGAAATGGAAGTAGCATCCTCCGATTCTGGCTTGTGGCAACTCCGTTTCAAGAGCAGTTTTCAGCGCTTGCTCAAAGTCACAGATGACTTTACGCGGACGCCAAAGGTGGTGGGTGATTCTCCTGAGTGACGTTTTGACACACTGGAACACTTGTCGGTAGTGTCCAATTGTACGTTGCTCCATGAGGACATGTACAAGGGGGACAACGAAGCCATGAATGTCCCCGAGTATAGTAAATACTTGGTTGTATGGGCGTGGGCACGACTTGAATGTAGCATCCATGTATAATGTCCTGCAGTGTCGCAGCTGTCTCAGGTTGTCCTCTGTGGAAAACACTGCTATGCCCCACTCACTGTCTTGGTGCAGGAGGAAATGGTCTCTGCCCCATGTCTCAGCCCATTGACCGTCGATCCTTACATCATCAACGGTAGCTGGGACGGGAGGGATTACTGCAGCTTTGGCTCTGGCCATAACAGACCTAACTGAGGAGAATCTTTGAGGAGGTCGCCCGCGACCTCCACGCTGGATGGGACGGCCCCGCTGTAGACCTACGCACTCAGCATCGTAAATGCGTTTGATTGGTACTGTGGGTTCTCTCACCACCTCTCCAGTAATCACTTGGCGAAATTGCGCATTGTTCACCATTTGTGTATCGGGGGCATGCACATGTTCGCGGACCTCCCGAACTTCTATGTTGGGATTGACCCCCTCTACATCAAAGATGTTTGTAACCAGAACTGTCCGGCAGTCTTCTCTCCAACACCGCCACCGAATATTCTGTAAATTTGTGCGGTGTTTCTGGTACCTAAAATTATCCAGAACTAATATTTTTCCCCCTCGGTCTCCAGTAATTATTTGAGCCATTGTCACTACGCATGTGTTCCTCACATACCGGTATGTGAGGAAGTCTTGTAACTCAAGCTCAATTACAATTGACCTTAAAACAATTGATAGGGGGTGTTACGCCCTCTGGTGACTCGGAGTAGAAGGGCGCAACAGAGACACACTAAATATCAGAGTGCAACATTGTCCCCTGAAACATACAAGTATATTATATCAATGTGTTTCTATGCAGTATCAATAGCATCTAATTTAGATTTTTTATTTTAGTTGTTTATCTAAAGAAAACAATATTTTAAAATAATGAATTATCTAAAACAATACATTAAAAACAATCTAAATGATATGCTACATTTAGCATATCATGCTACAATGATATGTACATTTCAAGCCTGCAAACTGCGACACTTTAAATGAATGTGCAATAACACTATGTGCAATATGACAACCCTAGGGTACATAAGGTTGCCGAGAATAGGAAATGTTAGAATAGGTATAGCATAGCATAGAGTACAGCACAGTGTTTTATTTGTACAGTATAGTATAGTGGATAGTGTACATAGCCTTTATTTATGTAAACCAGTACTATATCAATGACAATAAAGACCATTCATTGATTCATTCATTCATATTATCAATAGCATACCCCTTTTATAATTAGCATACTGAATTTCATTCTCAGATTTGATATAAAGACTATCAGAGTTGGGTCATTTGTGAAGACATTAATGTGTGAATAGAGCAGATTAATGTCTGAATAGAGCAGATTAATGTATGAATAGAGCAGATTAATGTCTGAATAGAGCAGATTAATGTCTGAATAGAGCAGATTAATGTCTGAATAGAGCAGATTAATGTATGAATAGAGCAGATTAATGTGTGAATAGAGCAGATTAATGTGTGAATAGAGCAGATTAATGTCTGAATAGAGCAGATTAATGTATGAATAGAGCAGATTAATGTCTGAATAGAGCAGATTAATGTCTGAATAGAGCAGATTAATGTCTGAATAGAGCAGATTAATGTCTGAATAGAGCAGATTAATGTATGAATAGAGCAGATTAATGTCTGAATAGAGCAGATTAATGTATGAATAGAGCAGATTAATGTCTGAATAGAGCAGATTAATGTCTGAATAGAGCAGATTAATGTATGAATAGAGCAGATTAATGTTTGTCCATCAACGTCGAATTCTGACGTCTGCCGTGTAAGACCAGGCTGATTAGAGTTAGTAGATTTGTGACAGCCCCCCAGTGTGTCTGAATTGGAGTCCTAGTATACTGTACTTCCAAATGGTTTAGCATGGGGGGTCAGGTTCAGTACTAGATTTGGGCCGAGGTCCAATAGTGTCCTACCTACAAAAGGTTTTGTACATATAATCATTTTGTTCATATAATAATGTTGTACACATAGTAATCCACAGTATGATTATGTATTTGTGTATGTTGTTTAAAAAAAAAACAATAAAAAAAAAACTAACAGTATAATTATGTATTTGTGTATGTTGTTTAAAAAAAAAAAAAAAAAAAAAAAATCATGCAGTACTACATAACGACACCTGGGGTCGCTTGACACAACGGCAGGCGGGGAATATACGGAAGCGGGGAACATAGAACCCTTTTTCGGAAGCGGGGAACATAGAACCCTTTTTCGGAAGTTTTCGGAAGAGGGGAACATAGAACCCTTTTTTTTTTTTTTGCTAAGAAACCGGGGAACATAGGACCCGGGGAACATAGGACCCGGGGAACATAGGGATGACCCCGTGGATAAGTACTTTCACTCTTTGAAAAAGGGTTTCCCACCTCTGAATGAAAGCAAACAATCTCATGATGGGTAGAGGCAAAGAGCTCTCTCAAGACTTTTGCAACAAGATTGTTGAGCAGCATAGTAATGGCACTGGTTACCGACAGATTTTTCAACTCCTAAATGTTCCTATAAGCACCATTGGGGCCATTATCCACAAGTGGAAGGAACATCACTTGACCATCAACCGGCCACATATTGGAGGTCCTTGCAAGATTTCTGACGGGCCAGTCAGAAGGTTAGTCAGAAGAGTAGACCAAGAGCCAAGGACCACTCGAGCAGAGCTCCAGAAAGACCTGGAAGCAGCAGATACAGTTGTCAGAAAGAAAACAATAGGCATTGCACTCCACCGCCATGGTCTCCCTTCACAATCACCCCGGGAGACTCCGTTACTAACGAAAAGGCATGTTGAAGCTCATTTGAAGTTTGCTACAGAACATTTGGAGACACCTGTAGACAAAAATCTAACTTTTCAGCAACATTACGACTCACCATGTTGGGAGGAGAAATGGCTCTGCATGTGGTCCTAAAAACACCATACCTACTGATAGGATGCGTTTCTCATTGTACACTGCATAATCAAGCTGTAATATCTAAGTTGTTGACAACTCAGCCAACCTCTATGTCTCATGATATGCCATGTAAGTTGACGGGGGGCCAGTGTAGAGCCTGGGTCAAGAGATCAGTATATTTAGAACTGACCAGACTCGGGTGACTGGGTTGCCATGACGACCTACCCATTATGGGATGGGGGGGAGTCAAACGTACATCTTACGACTTGGTACATGTTGACATCTTACTTACAGAAGGTCAACAACTCTATCTAGACTCAATGGAGCCCTGTCTTGTAGAATGATTTGTATCTTTGCTTGTTCATCAACTATTCCCTCTATAAGAGTCACTGTAAAATGTCATTCTGTGTGCGTTCTGTCTGCCTGCGACTCAGCACACCCAGCGCTGTGAATAAACTTGTATCTTAATTGTCTACCATGAGCAATCTCTAATTAATTACTTTGGATACCACTACCAATCTTGGCCACCAACCCATCATCAGGGAACCATCTGATAACACCTACAGTGAAGTTCGGAGGTGGAAGCATCATGATATAATTAATTATATTATAAGCAATACCATTTCTCTTCACATGGTACTAGTGGAATCAAAATATTTGAAGGAAAGTTTAATGGAGCCATGTACGGGGAAATTCTTGAGAATAATCTGTTGCCATCCACCAGGATAATAATAATAATAATAATAATAATAACTATAATTTATATACGTAGTGCCTTTCAAAAACCCAAGGGCGCTTTACAAGGGAATGAAACGGACAGACAAAACAGAAAACAAACAAAGCAAAAACTGAAACAATAACTAGGGGCCAAAGGCCTTGGAGAACAGATGTGTTTTGAGGGCTAGTTTGAAGGATGATGAGGATGAGATGCGGGTAGATCTTCCAGCAGGACAACGATCCAAAACATACAGCAAAGGAGACTCTCAATTGGTGCAATAGGAAGAAAATAAAGGTGTTGTGGACTGGCCTAGTCAATCGCCAGACTTCAATCCAATAGAACATTTGTGGAAGGAACTGAAGATCAACATTCACCTGCTGGGCCTCCTCCTGTTCAAGATTTAAAGACTGTCTGTGTTGAAGAACGGGCCAAAATCCAAAAGAGATTCATACAGGAAGCATCTTGAACCTTTTGGATATAAAGGTTTCTCCACCAAATATGAAATAAAGTTCAGTTAGCGTTTAATACCTCTTTCTGTCATTCCTCTTTATTGCACATAACCGTTTATGGATTCTAGTGTTACAATTTATTTAGCTGTGTCGTTTTATTGCATTAATACCAATGTCTGGTCTACATTTCATATGAATAGCTGCGATGGAAATATGTTGAATTAAAAATAAAGTAGAATACTTTTTCCCCCCACATAGTACAGACTTTGAAGTCTAATTCCCTGAGTTTCCAGTTTCCTGTGATGGAAACGGCCTGTCAAGTGAGCAGTGTACGCATTCTAGTCTCCCTAGGCACTAAGCACCAACTGATGGCTCCGTTGATTGCTTTTGGATATCCCACTCCTAACCACCATCTTCACCATCATCATCATTATCATCCCTCCTCTTCACTCCGTCTCCCCGCTCCGTTACAACCTCAGACGGAGTGGAGCAGGTCTCGTCTGGTTCCCACTGAGTTTGGGGGAAAAGATCGTCTTCTGCCTATTCCGAGGGCCTCAGCGGCCCCTGCCAATGTCAATGTTATGCTGAGTACTGTAGATGGAACAAGCCAAAGGGCTTAGGGGGGAAGTGCCATCGCTTCCTGAAAACCCTTCATAACACACACGCTCCCCAACAGGTGGGAGTTTTACAGTAGACTGGATGAATGACGCCTACGTCAGCTTGGCAGTGTTTTCCAGCGCGCGCTGATAGCGTTCTAGACCATTATCAGACCAGTATGCATGGATCCAACTCCTGACGGCGGTTGCCAGCAAAAACATGCAAACAGTGAAAACCCAAACTTTGACTTTAAAGGTGCTATCTGGCCTGTCATGTTGGAACTTGATTGCATTCTTCGTGGCAGCCAAAAATAACATGGCGAGACAGAGAGGCGAGGTATGTTAGTCACAAACCCACAGTACACAGCCAGCACAGCATTCTACCTGGGGGATAGGAGTTTACCTGGAGTTTTTTGTTGAACTTGGTTAACTGTAAACCCTTCACACAAAAACAATAGAGAGAAACTGTTTTATCCAGTATCCCTCCTCACAGCTCTCCTCCCCCTCTAAGGTCCTCCCTTCCTCCTTTCTCCTCTCTCCTCCCCCTCCCCCTCTTTCCTCTCCTCTCCTCTCCTCTCCTATCTCCTCCTCTCCTCTCTCCTCCCCTCCTCTCCTCTCCTCTCCTCTCCTCTCCTCTCCTCTCCTCTCCTCTCCTCTCCTCTCCTCTCCTCTCTCCTCTCCTCTCCTCCCTTGGCCCCCCTGCCTCCTCTCTGTTTGGAGCCTAGTGGCAATGCTGTTCCAAGGCTAATGAAAATACACACAGGGCTTGAGAACCAATGTCCATCCAAGAGTAACTCATCTATGAAGCAACCTTGGCTTATATAACAGAGCTCATTTGAGGAGTTTACATCACAGTTTATTTAACTTGATTTCCTTAAATAGAGCCTGATTGGGTTGCATAAGGCTCCAGGGCAGCCTGAATGGTGTCTAGCGGGGCAGTGAGGAGGTCTTAGGTTTTAGAAGACTATCCATGACCTATAGTTGTATATAAAGGAGATTAGATCTTGGACTCTCAAATATCATCTACACTGAACACACAGCCATTTAGCAGGGACTTCTTTACAATGGTATGTACTGTTTTCCATAACACTACATTTCTATATTACTCTGAAACTATGTAACCTACAGTTTCCCCCAAGAAATTATTTGACAGTTCATTGGGTAAATAGTCTACAGATACTGTGAGATTGTATATGTTACGGTACATGTGGGAATACGGTACATGTGGGAAAACTAGGGTTATGGTTAGGTGCTAGGGTGCTACGGTTAGGGTTAGGGTTAGGGGTAGGGTTAGGGTTAGGGTTAGGATTAGGGTTAGGGTTAGACATGCCAGCATGTACCAAGTCGACGTAGCACCTAACCCTAACTCTAGTTTTCCCACATGTACCGTATTCCCACATGTACCGTAACATATACACTTTTAGAATATAATATGTACTGTAAGCTCTGAAAGCGCTGATGGAAGTTTACTGAGCGAAACCTCTGAATGTGAAGAGGAATCCGTTTGGATTTCAAATCAAGCGATTACTATGAGGTTGTAGTCCAAATTCACAGCTTTAATTCAATGTTTTCAAATGTTCGTTTTTTCAGACTGGTTTCACCATAAAAAATGACAACCCTTTTTATACATAGTCCCCTTATTTCATGGCATCAAAAGTATTGAAACCATTGGTATGACAGGTGTTTCTGGTTAGTCAGGTGTGTTCCGTAACATCATTAGTGCAGGCATAATAAGAGCTGTCAATGTCTAGTATTGATCAACAGTGTGTAACATTATTAATAATAATAATAACTTGGATTTGTATAGCGACTTTCATAAAACCCAAGGACGCTTTACAATTCTAGAGGAAAAGGTCAGACAGACAAAACAGAAAACAAACAAACAAAACAGAAACAATGCCTAGGGGCCAAAGGCCTTGGTGAACAGATGTGTTTTAAGGGCTGATTTGAAGGAGTCCAGGGTGGGGGCGTTGGGGATCACTATGGGGAGAGAGTTCCAGAGGGTAGGTGCAGCCACGCTGCACAGTGATGCGGGAAGCCAGTGGCATTAACAAATAAAGAAAGCACAGTGAATGAACAAAGAATGCTCATCAACATGAACTACCCCTAACCTAAACATCAAATCAAATCAAATTTTATTTGTATAGAGCATTTCTTACAAGATGCAACTCAATGCGCTTCACATACTGACAGAGCAGGCAAAAGTAAAAACCTGTACACTGTGTAGCCAGGAAAATTCCCTTGCAGCCCTCTACTCATAGAGCGACTACTGAACCAGTTTGCCTACCAGCACCCAGCGGTGGACCCCCACACCCCAAGTCGGGGAGCCCCCGCCGCCCCACACACCCAGCCCGCCCCACCACCAGCACACCCGGCCCAGCCAAGCAAGCACAGACCATGAAGGCCCCGCACAAGGATGGCCAAGCAGGTGCCCCGGCGGCGGAACAGACCAGGCACACGGGGCAGCCGGGGGCCCCCAAGGGGAGGCCCAAGGACCACCGGTGCATAGCAAGCAAGCAAGGGCGAAAAACCTGTACACCATGTATCCAGGAAAAGTTCCTTGCATATTATCGGCGTACACACTGTCCATAAATGTAGTGTTATATCTGCATCGTTCTGCATCCAGCATGGGCACAGGTCCTGCCAAAAGAGAATCTCAAGCGCAGTTATGATGATAACTCATACTGTACCTATGGAGTTTTTCAGGGCCAAAAAGTTCTCGACTGGCCAAATCAATTGATCATGCAAAGACAGCCTGGCAGAGTGACACCAGAGAATCATGCCCAGCCTCTGGTGGAGTCAATGGGTTGCAGTGAGTACTTTGGCCATCATGTGATTTTTTTCCAATACTTTTGGAGCCCTAATAGGGGTATTTCAAATCCAAACTAAGTATAGAGCTAATAGAAGACAAAATGCTTCCTTTTTACAATATTTATGGAGAGCACTGTATATGTTTGTGTGTGTGTGTGTGTGTGTGTGTGTGTGTGTGTGTGTGTGTGTGTGTGTGTGCGTGTGTGTGACTTCCAGCCTGTCCAACACCGTCCTTCCATTCGGATGCCTGTGTGAACAAGGATATTACGGTAGATTCCACCAAGCTCCACGGCAGTTAGGATTAGCCATGATGGATGACAGCGTGAACATCTCATGTAGTCCATTTTCTAGGAATCTTGACACTCTCTCTCACTCACTCCCTACCCCCACCCCACTCCTCCACCTCCTCCACCACCCCACCCACCCACCCCACCTCTTCCTCCACCTCCTCCACCTCCTCCTCCACCTCCTCCACCTCCTCCACTACCCCCACCACTCCCCCACCTCCTCCACCTCCACTACCCCCACCACTCCCACCTCCTCCACCACCGCACCACCCACCCACTCCCCCCACCCACCCCACCTTCTCACCATAACCCTCCCCATCCCTGCTCCTTTTCTCACCCTAGGAGTGAGTCTCAGATCGGGGCTCCAGCCCCCTAATCCACAGAGCTCAGTGGACTGCGATGGGAAGTGCTGGGGAGTGAGCGGTATGTGTACATGAGGTCTCCCTTACGCCCCAGTGATCAGGGATGAGAGGGTCTGTGGGGGAGGGGGGGAGGAGGAGGAGGAGTGTGAGGCGTGCTGAAATGCACAGCCCCCCCCATGTCTCTCCTCTCCTCCACATCTGTAGCCTCTCACAGTTTCTATGTCCTGATGGCTTGATGAGCCACAACACATGTTGGACCTAAAGCAGCACACACACACACACACACACAGACTGAATCAATATAAATGAGAGGACGGGGGGGTTGGAGGGGCCTCTGTGTGTGTGTGTGTGTGTGTGTGTGTATGTGTGTGTGTTTAAGTCGCTTTGGATAAAGACGTCTGCTAAATGCCAAAAATGTAAGTGTAATGTGTGTGTGTGTGTGTGTGTGTGCGTGTGTGTGTGTGTGTGTGTGTGTGCGTGTGTGTGTGTGCATGTGTGTGTGTGTGTGTGTGTGCATGTGTGTGCGTGTGTGTGTGCATGTGTGTGTGTATGTGTGTGTGTGCTCGCGCGCACTCGTGTGTGTGTGTGTGCATGTGTGTGTGTGTGTGTGTGTGTGTGATGGAGGAGGCGGGAGAGGATGTTCTTGGCGGAGTCACAATCAGGACTCAGACATCTCTCTCTTGCCAAGGACAAGTTTAACTCTATTCTTCTTATTCTTGGCAGTAGAACACGCTAGTAAATCAGCAACGCTTCATTGTGCTGTGAGACGGCGAGCCCCCCCCCCCTCTCTACCCCAGATAGACCTCTTCATGTCTGAGTGTCTGCAAGTTACATGATACGACAGGGGGGGCAACGCACGGATACAAATCATTTCTCCTGTACGACCACCCTACCGTAGAGAATGTGTGTCGTCCTGGGGACTTAACCCCACACAGTTACCCAGCTGCTGATACTTTTCAAGGATGTGGATGTGCCCATCGTTGACATGGCAGTGGCCAAGCCTTGGAGCCACGGGGGGACCACCCCTGCTGCAGCCAAGAACCCCCAGGTCCAGGTTCCGGTCCGGGTCCAGGGTTGGGAGGTGTTTAGCCTGGCCGCCAGGGGGCCAAGGGGCCAGGGTGGGGGGACTGGCCCTCCAGGATGTGCTGTTTGAGGGGGGGGGGACCAGAGAGGTGGTAGGTGTTGACTGGGGAAGAATAGAAGGTGTTTTAATCGATGTTTTATATTCGCCATGCGATCAACTTGTCAGTCAAATTGTTGGAATTTGGTGTTCTTTGCTCTAGGCACAGGGTCAGCCATGGTCAGCGGTTGACCTGCCACAATTAGGGGTTAAGTGCCTTGCTCGAGGGCACACGCAGCTCCCTCCTGTGGTGGGGGAATCTGCGACCGACTTCCGACTGCTAGCCTCTATCGTCAGCCTCTCTAACCTCTTAGGCTACCACCGCCGGGGGGATCGTTCCAGAAGGATTAGTACAGGGGGATCATCCAGGGGGGCTTACACAGCAGGCAGCTGTGGCAGAAGGGGAGCGGGGGGGGGGCTGATGTGGTGGGCCTGGGAACCCAAAGAGTAAGCTGAAACCCCCCCATCCCCCCCCCCAACGTGAGAAACCCCCCCCCCCCCCCTGACTAACCTAACTCTCGCCCAGTGTTGTGTCTGAGAGGGGCAGTGGAGTTGGGGGGGGGCAGATGTCGTTACACACCCTACAGTGACCCCCCCTCCTCACTCTGTGAAAAACTAAGCCTACACCCTGGGGAGGCCACGGGGCAATTGCTGTCTTGGCTGTGGGAAAATAAAAAAAGAATGTGTTGGTGGTGTGTGGTGGGCACGGAGGAGGGACTAGAGACGAGGTTACAAAGCGGCTGGTCTCGGGGGGGGAACGGAGATGTCATGACGTGTCACGGCAGGACAGGTGGGCCGGAGTTAGAAGCGGGACAGGATGAATAACGGCCCGCTCTACGTCATATAAAAGAAAAATACATAGATATATAATAATCTTTCTTTCTTCTTCTGTCACGACAACTGTCAATGGCCCCCGGGCCTGAGCTAGATGACTCTTCCTGCTACGACTGGTGAATTGTTGATTCACTTGCTTAGTCAAATGTATCGATTTTTTTCACTCCAGTTTGGTGGTCGGGTGATTGGATTTGGCCGATGCCTTCTCCAAAAAGGCATCGTAAAAGTTTGCTCTGGAATCTGATCAGCACTCATGGAATGCCTCTTCAGTCCGATCAAATGACTTGGTCCCTTTATGACGTTGAACCCAGTGTGCTCTCGCTCCGGCGCTCTCAGAGCGAATTGACGAACGCAGACACAGGTTTTGACTGGTGAATTGTTGACAGGGCTGGACTGGGACAAAAATTAGGCCCTGCCATGTGGCTCAGACCGGCCCAACACAATCGGTCCGACACCGCCGATCAACATGCTGGCAGTCTGTTGAATATACCATTTGTAAAACCCCCTATGTAGCTCAAGCCCCTCTTGCCTATCACCTTCACCACATCCACAACACACTCCAAAACCTGGCGTTTCTTTCTTACTTGCTGCCTATGAGCAGACATCTGACTGCCAGCAAACTTGCTCTGGATATCTCCTTTTCTACTTCTTAGAAAATAGGCTTCAGCACACTTTCGGTGTGTAGCACTCTTTTCATGCTCCTCCACATTCTGTTGCGCACGTCTCCATCCTGTCATTCCAGTAATACATTTTCTGGGGTCAGTGCTATTGCCAAATGCCATACAGATACAACAAAACAATGTATGCTGTTCTTCGCAATATGTGAGCCACTTCCTACTGGTGCCATCTGCACATGTGAAATACTTTTGTGCCGCTGTATTTTTGGTTCTCTGCTGAGGGTGGTCATCTAAAAAGTGATCTAGCATGGAAGGCTCAGGACAGGCAAAGTAATTGAAGTCCTGAACGTGGCACTCTGTTTCCTCTGTTTCATCTTTTTCTCTCTCCTTTTCCTCTCTTTCCCTGACACTCTGCTTTTCTGGGGAGGGCAGCAGCAGCTCAACCTGGTTCAACAAGACATGGACAGAGAAGTAAACTAACTGGTTGTCAAAATCAGCAAAGTTCTCATTTACATGTACACACAGGCTGCATGATTGCATTATGTTACACCAGAAGCCCAGTCATTTCAAATGGAAGGTTGCAAGACAACATTATTGGGTTGCAGACTGCATGAGTTTTATTTCTCCATGCAATAAAAAGCATTCATTAGTTCTGAACTAGGCTAGTGTAGATTTTTTTAAAAATATTTTTATTTTCAAATAAAAAGTATTATTAACACCCATTGTTGGTATTGCATTTATGTCAGTGACAGTGATACCTCAACTTGCTAGCTAGCAACAAAATAGAAAGTCACAAAATGCAGAACACCCCCATCTAACGTTAGCTATAGAGTCCACAGCCAAGCAGCACTAACGTTACACCACGAGAGAGATCACTGTGTGTGCATGAATTCCAGCCAAGTCCTGGTGAAGCACAATGCAATCATGCTGCCTGTACGGGTTAGCATAAGTCATAAGACATTCTCTGCTGCTGCTCCCTTAATCTGGCCAATGCAAGCGACTAACATAACTTTGCTTTTGTAAAACCAAGTAACAACATTGCTTACCTCTCTAGCTGTGTCCTCTGTCTCCTCCTCAATTGCTAACGGCACATCAGTGCTACTGCTAACGTTAGTTAGCGGTAAAGATTTTGCTGTGGCAGCCGCAGCTGTAGTAGGCCTAGCCCCCACAGTCGATGCAGAGAACATATCTGTCAGTTTCTGACATTTTGAGGCATCCTCTGCTAGCTTCTTACTTTTTTTCTCCCTAGTTTTCTGGGCACCCCCTTTCACTATCTTATCTACAGACATGACACTGTACTTGGGTTGTCGGCCGAGGGATCAGAGTGGGGGAGGGGGCCGATGGACAGCAGGTGTGTGATTGGGCCAGCCCATGTGTTAGTATAAACGGGGGCCGCCGCTTGATTCAGCGCTAGTTGATGCCGCGCTATTTTGGGCCGCGCTAGTTTTTTTTTTTTTTTTTTTTGGGGGGGGGGGGGGCGGGGGGGGGGGGGGCAAGGCGGCCCGACCGGCCCAAAACTAGCGCGGCCCATCTGCCAGCGGGCAGAAAGATTGTATGGCCAGTCCAGCGGTGATTGTTGATTCACTTGCTTTGTCAAATGTATCGATTGTAAGCCGCTTTGGAATAAGGCGTCTGCTAAATGCCAAACATGTATCTATTCAGTCTCGTGAAGGGCAGCGGCAGAAGTGACTTCGTTTAGAATCACTTTCTTAGATCAGGTTGCTAAGTGACAGGCTAGCAACAAGAAAACAACAACCGTCGCGAAACTAATTGTTCCCGACAGGAGCTGATGCGAGTTGAAGAAGAAGGGGAGAATTCACATACTTGAATGTCTCAATCGTTGAGTCATTCTGGTGGGCTGACCTAATCAAGATTTGTCATCCGGTTGGTGGAGAAAGCCCTTGGACGAGACAAGACAACACACACACACACACACACACACACACACACACACAAATGAACTCGAGCAGCGCCCCCCCAAAATAGAGAATGGGAACACAGGACCCTGTATTGCTGAACCCTGTGTTATGACCATATGTGACAATATGCAACACAAGGTCTTCCAGATCCCAGTACATAGCCCTCCTCCTACCACTCCTCTCCTCCACCCCTCTCTCTATCAGCAGGGGACAGGATGTGGGGACTTCCTGGACCCCATCAGAGAGTCTCTGGGTGTTATTGGGAGGGCCTCTACCTATCCCCCCCCCCACTCCACCCTCGCTCTCTCTCTGCTCTCTCTCTCTCTCTCTCTCTCTCTCTCTCTCTCTCTCTCTCTCTCTCTCTCCTGCTCTCTCTCTCGCTCTCTCTCCTGCTCTCTCTCTCCTGCTCTCTCTCTCCTGCTCTCTCTCTCTCGCTCTCTCTCTCTCGCGCTCTCTTGCTCTCTACCTATCCTCCCCCCCACTCCACCCTCGCTCTCTCTGTCTGTCTCTCTCTCTCTCTCACTCTCTCTTCTTAGCCTTCTGGTAACACGTTCCATTATCGGGAGGGTGTGGCACTTCTCAAACCTATACTAGGTGGAGGCACCATTCTGCATTCAGAGGTGGGTGAACCTCCGTCCAACCGGTTCGATAGACCTCAACGCTCTAACGGCTCTATAGGGGGTTATGACCCTTTGGTCATGGCCGTGCCTCCACTCGGGTTTCTGTAGCTGATCCGTTGAGTGTGTTAGCCATGGATGCTAACGTGTGTTCCATCTCTTGGCCTAGGGGGGGGGGGGCTGTCCCCGTTTGAAACCCATTTGGAGGGGAACAAAACCGGACCAGCTGTTTCTTGTTTTTTCTTCCTCCGTGCCTCCTTCGTGCACCCCCCCCTCCATCAAACCCCCTCATCATTACTAGCTAACTCCCTCCATCCAAATATACTGTATGCAAGCTCAGGAGAGTTGGGTCGTAGAGAGGAAGGGTGGTGCATAGCACAACATACTTTAGGATTTATCTTCACTCCAGTTTGGTGGTCGGGTGATTGGATTTGGCCGATGCCTTCTCCAAAAAGGCATCGTAAAAGTTTGCTCTGGAATCTGATCAGCACTCATGGAATGCCTCTTCAGTCCGATCAAATGACTTGGTCCCTTTATGATGTTGAACCCAGTGTGCTCTCGCTCCGGCGCTCTCAGAGCGAATTGACGAACGCAGACACAGGTTTTGGTTCCTTACTTAACTCCTGACAAGAAGAAACACGCCGTAAGGCTGTTGGGTCTTCAATCTCTGGGCTATTGGGTAAAACAGTCAACAAGGAGCGCTGCCTGAAGGTGAACTGAGTCTCTCTCTGTGGATCTTACAGATCTCTCTGTCTTTCTCTCTCTCTGGACCCTACAGGCAGCCAATAACAGTCTCACCAATAACACTCTCACCAATAATAATAATAATAATAACTGTAATTTATATAGCGCCTTTCAAAAAACCCAAGGACGCTTTACAATTCAAGGGAATGATCAGACAGATAAAACAGAAAACAAACAAAGCAAAACTGAAACATTGACTAGGGGCCAAAGGCCTTGGAGAACAGATGTGTTTTGAGGGCTAATTTGAAGGAGTCCAGGGTGGGGGCGTTGCATAGTTGATCACTATGGGGAGGGAGTTCCAGAGAGTAGGTGCGGCCACGCTGAAGGCTCTGTCCCCAAAGGTCCGTAAGTTGGTGCGGGGGGTGGATAGCTTGGTGTGGGTGAGGACCCTGGCAGCTGAGTTCTGCACTGCTTTGTTGGGAACCCCGAAGGACTCCATTACAATAGTCCAGACGGGAGGTGACGAAGGCGTGGATGAGGGTTTCGGCAACGGAGTCAGTGAGGGAAGGTTGTAATCTGGCGATGTTTCTGAGGTGGAAGAAGGCGGATTTGGTGATGGATTTTATGTGGGACTGGAAGGAGAGGGTGGAGTCCAGGATGACGCCCAGGTTACGGACTTCGGAGGATAGGGAGATGGAGCAGCCGTTGACCTCGAGGATGAAGTCCCCAACCTTCCGGAGCAGCACCTTGGGTGCCACAACCATGAGCTCTGTTTTCTTGGTGTTAAGTTTGAGGAGGTTAGATGTCATCCAGGTTTTTATTTCGAGCAGGCAGTTGATGGGGTAGAGCTGAGGTAGATTTGGGTATCGTAGGCGTAGCAATGGTAGTTAAGGCCGTGACGGACGGAGGATCTGGCCGAGGGGGAGCATGTAAATGGTGAAGAGGAGGGGTCCGAGTACAGAGCCTTGGGGGACGCCTTGGTTGACTGGGGCTGGGGGGGAGCTTGAGCCGTGGATGGAGACAAACTGTTCCCTGTTTGAGAGGTATGATGTGAACCAGGAGAGGGCTGTACCAGTGACACCCAGGTGGGTGGAGAGGCAGTTGAGGAGGATGGTGTGGGAGACAGTGTGGAAGGCAGCAGAGAGGTCCAGCAGGATGAGGATACTGAAACGGCCCGAGTCAGCAGCAATGAGGAGATCATTGGTGATTTTAATGAGGGCGGTTTCCGTGCTGTGGTGAGATCTGAAGCCGGATTGTAGGGGCTCATAGAGCTCATGGTTGGACATATACTAATGGATTTGGCCGGCGGCTGCTCTTTCCAGGGTTTTACTCAGGAAGGGAAGGTTGGAGATCGGCCAGTGGTTGTGGAGGTCATCAGGGTCCAGACCAGGTTTCTTGAGGATGGGGGTGACTAAGGCAGTTTTGAAGCTGGTGGGGACTATGCCAGATAGCAGGGAGGTATTAATAATATCCACCATGTAGGGGCAGAGGGTGGGTAAGCAGTCCTTGACCAGGGCTGTGGGCATGGGGTCCAGTGAGCAGGTTGAGGTCTTGGCCAGGGTGACCACCAAGAACACTCTCACCAATAACACTCTCACCAATAACCCTCTCACCAATAACACTCTCACCAATAACACTCTCACTAATAACAGTCTTAGAAACGGTCACACTTAAAGAAGAGTCTCAATATTTTTGGGAGACATCTCTGCATCCCTCTCCTCACTGTGTGTCTGTGTGTGTGTCTGTGTGTGTGTGTGTGTGTGTGTTTCAGACCAATGTTTTCTGCACACTGTTTCCAGCTTCACCTTCAACCATTCCCAAGGTTCACACACACACACACACACACACACACACACACACACACACACACACAAAGCGTCTTTGTTCAGGACGATCTGCAGAGGCAGGAAGATAAACAAACATTCTTCAGGCGGATGAAAGAGAGACCAGGAGTGACTGAGGAGAGGGGGTGAGGAGGGGAGGGGGGGCAGGGGATAAGATCTGACCCTAATGATGCGGGTGATATAGAGCACATTTAGGCCTCTCTCACCCCTCTCCCTGTAGCCTGCATAACCAGCTAGGGGCTTTGTAAATCACATAACAATACACATAAGAGTGTGTGTGTGTGTGTGTGTGTGTGTGTGCGTGTGTGTGTTTGCGTGTGTGTGTGAGAATATAAGTGTGCGTGTGTGTATGTATGCATGTGTGTGTTTGTGTGTGCGTGAACGGAGTATAAGTCGCATCAGTCAAAAAATGCGCCATTAAGAGGATAAAAACATATATAAGTCGCACTGGACTATAACTCACATTTATTTAGAAATGTATTTCACAAAATCCAAGACCAAGAACAGACATTTAATCTGGAAAGGCAAGTTTATTCAACTACACAATAGCACACAGAACAACAGGCTGAATAGAAGTCAGGTATGTTAACATAACATATTAAGGGCCCTATTATGCACTTCTTAACTTGCCGTCTTAAGTCTTAATTAAGACGCACCGCCAGGTTAAGACCTACCGCCACCCTTATTATGCGCTTCATACGCGCTACTGCTATTATGCAGGTGTCGATAGGCGCCCACACATAAGACGTAAAACTCCCGTGCATATATTGCTCATTGTGGGAGTGTTCATATGTTAATGAAGTGCACTAGGCGCCCCTGCTATTATGCGATCTGACTTTGCTCCTAGCGCTAAGAAGTGGTTTGAAAAGTTCTTAAGTTTAGACTTCATGCACGTTTTGAAACACGAGCGCGCCTCCGCGGTTTGCGCATGCATGTGGGCACACATGAACACGCACGTGGCTCCACGGCAAGACGTCAATTACGGTCACAGTATAAATGCTTTATTTCAGAAGGGAGAGGCCAGCGCTGTACAGTATGTTGCCTCCGCATACTGTGCACATACAGTACGAGCATGCCGTGCGTAATATAATGACATCAACATCTGTCATTCCTGCAGTCTTCCAGCGACCCCTCTGTAATACTTCTCAACTCACAAGCGGAGGTATTGCCGTGTTTATTCAGAAAATAATCATGCACGAGCTTGTTACTTTCTTCTGCAGAGAAGCGCGCTGACCTCCTTCTTAGGACTTCCATAATAGCATAGCGCTAATGACTCAACGCAGCCGGTTCTTAAAGGGAATGGCACCTGGCACGCTGATTGGGTTGATTGAGAAGACGCCCAAAACACACCCATGACTAATTTCTTTGCTTAGCGCCGGGTTTTAGGCGCCCACTACCGCACGCATAATAGCAAAGTGGCCTTGACCACGCCTCCACGTCTTAAGTTTAGATATACCGCCTCGTCTTATTGATGAAGTGCATAATAGGGCCCTAACAGTTATTCAGCTACACAATAGCATAAAGAACATACCTGGGAGGCTGAATAGGCTAAATGAACATAACAAGCCAGCGAGTCCAACAAGCAAGTTACCAGTAAACAAGTTCACCAAGCTACCGTTTGCTTAGTTTCAACAAGCTAATGTTTTAGTTCATTTCTTCAGTGGTATAGGAGCAGCATATAGTTGTCACAAGCCCAGAGCGGCCCAGAGCGCCCTCTGTCGGCTGTAGACGGTAATGTTTACTCCTTGGTTCATGTCAGTCAGTATGAAATGATATATATTGATATATAAGTCGCACCTGACTATAAGTCGCAGGACCAGCCAAACTATGAAAAAAAGTGTGACTTATAGTCCGGAAAATACGGTAGTATCATTTATTAACTTAAAGAATAAACAATATGTGACGTGACGTCATCGAAGTGCGAAACGGGCGCAAAGTGCGAATGCCTTAAATCTGCGTTCAAAGTTTTTCAATGCAAAACATCTGATTTACTTTTTTTGTAATAAGAAGCAACTTGAAGTTGTGAAGTACCCACTCGTTATTTTTTCGAGCAGTTTTCATTTAATTAAATACGTGTAATAAGTCTTCAAAATAAGCTTGTTTTATGAGATGAGTTTGAGAAGCTTGGGGGCGGGAACGTGAGCGCAGCTAACAACAACAATCGGTGTGAATGGCTGTGAGCTCAATCGATGTAGCCAATAGCTGGGCGAGGGGGAGGGATAAAAAGCCACATGCAGGAAGCAGCGAGCTTTTGTTTACACCAGAATGTTTTCGACCAGACTCTAAGAAGGTAAGATCTTCTATGTATGTACATGCCTTTGTTAGTTAAGTTAGTTGTTAGTTACTAGTTGAAACCAGTGTGTTCGTGTATTTAGACATTTTTTTATTATTACCCACGAGCAACTAACTGAAACCAGTTCAGTCTGTAAGCTGAAGATTGTTAGCATGTTAGCATTGTAGCTCGGTATTCTGTCTATGTTGTAAATACGGTTAGTAACTTAGTATGTCTACGTTGTAAAAGTTGTAAGACTCATGTTCAGTGTGTAATACTGGAATACTGTAACATGTCAAGTGTAATAGATTACAGAAATGTTAAAAGTTTAAAAACATGTGCTTTCTTTGTTAGAACCGAGCTAGCCGCTAGTTGGCTAATGCCAAACACACTACTCTGATGATTTTCAATACATGTAATGTTTTTCTTCTCTTCCTCTTTTTTCTATTATGACCTTCTCCCTTACGTCCACTGACCCTCATCTACTACCTGGAGTTACTATGGAAGTATGGAGTTGGACAAACATACTTAGTGCTACAGTATGCTTAGTGCTAGCATACAGTGCTAAACTGCTGCCGTCCAATGTCACCAAAACCTCCGTCTGGCGTCTCTACAATGATGCTCTGCAAACATCTGGTATGTAAAATGTGTGTGTGGGACTACAATCCAAGATTACAGAAATGTAACATAATGTAAAATATGTTACATTGTGTTAAATATGCTAAAACAACTTTTTAAAATGACTTGACTGATGGCTGTGTTAACAGCCAGGCCCTGTGTGTACACTGTGATAGCCATGCTAATGTGCAAACAGTTTTGATTTTGCACAACAGGTGAGAATAACTTCATCCTATGACACTGTTGATTTGGTTGATTGAATTTCATTTACCCACACACACACCTCTGTGATGTTACTTTTCACTGCATCTAATCTTTTTCTTATCTTCCTCTTTTGCCTCTCTTTCTTAGGTCCACTACCCCTCTGACCCTCATCAACCAGGGCCCATGTACTTTCTGACTCCACGCAAGTGCAGCATCTTTGGTGTCTCCTGCGAAGGGATGCCTAAGCAGGTGAACTACCTCATCGATGAAGGGATGTCATCGAGTAAGGGCAGCAACGCAGTCATCAATTACCTGCATCACTTCTTCGAGAAGTATGGAGTTGGAGAAACATACGTGGACCTGAACTGTGACAACTGCAGTGTCCAAAACAAGAACAACTTCATGCTGTGGTACTGTGCATGGCGGACCATGCATGGCCTTCACAAGACACTGGGCCTCCACTTCCTGATTGCAGGCCACACCAAGTTTGGCCCCGACTGGTGCTTTGGCCTTATCAAGCAGTGCTTCAGGAAGACCAGAGTGGACACTTTGGATGACATTGTTAAAGTCGTGAGGGCCAGCTCTCCAGTGAAACACGTCAACATCCCCCAGCTTGTAGGCCTGGAGAATGGCACCGTGCTGGTTCAAACCTACGACTGGCAAAAGCATCTGGGTGGCTACTTCCGAAAGCTCCCACAGATTAAGAGTTACCATCACTTCAGGTAATTCATTGTCATGTATTTACCTATTTCATTTTATGAACATAGTATGGCGGTCATATAATATCATTTACTGTGGGCAATCATTTAATGCATTGTCTTCATTCTGTTGCAGCTTTGATGCCTGGCGTGGTTATAGCCTGGGAATACGACGGGGCAGTACCAGTCGAGTTTCAGCTACTGAAACACACTGATGTCAAGCCCCCCAGAGGTGATCTTCCTGTGCAAGCCCCACCCGGACTTGACGTGGCCAGACAGAAGTACCTTTTTGACAAGATCAGAGAATTCTGTACTGATGAGGCGAAAGACACTACATGCCCCTGCCCACCAGACTCCACAGCACCTCTGAAAAAGGCACCTCAGAAAAAGGCTGTCCGTTTGTAGCTGCAGGAGAAACACACAGGAGGAATGCAGGAATTGCACACTGATTGTACTTTGCACAGCTTGCCGCAGTATTGTTCTGCTTTTTCCTCCTTAATATTAGTCATGCCTGATGTTATTTTATAAAGTCTAGATTTGAGCTGTAACTCTGTGCCTCGGATAGGAGCAATTTATCACTGTAATAACGTGCCACTTTTTTACTCCTACTTTTTTTACATGGTTCATTCTGATTGCAGTACTGTGATTGGGTACACTTTTTTTGTGCTTTGGTCGACATGACGTGACGTGCAATATTGGTGTGAAGTGTGCCCATATATTTTTTTATTTATTAGATGTGCTTTGGTCGACATGACGTGACGTGTTTGTGAAGTGTGCCCATATTCTGTGTATGACACAATATTTACAGTGATATCTTTATCCTACCTATGCTTGTGTACTGTAAAATAAATTCTGATTCTGATTGAAGACTTTTTTGTATCATTACAAGACTAACTATAACAGTTACAACAACCATAAATAATAATAAGCTGGGTAATTAGCTTAGGTAATACCTTGCTAGGTAATAATGTTATAGCTGTATAACTATAGCTGTCTGACCCAGTGACCAGTATTGACAGCTGATAGCTGTCAAGCTAGAGGGGGAGTGGTTGGGGGTGGGGTTGACCAGCTATTGTTACCGCCCATTACCTGCCTGTGTGAAGGTGTGAAAAAGTCCCAAATCTTTGAAGGTCTTTTTCTCAGGATTTAGTTTTCAGGGTTAACAAGTTTCAAATACTCATGTTGTCTTACATTTTTTCCCGATGTCTATGTATGACACATCATTTGAAAGATTACAATCTGTAGTTTAAGCATATGTAAAAAACAGAAAAATGACTTTGCCCCCTCTTTGATCATTCCACCAGATCGCGTCACATATAAGAATGTAAGTTGAAGTGTGTAGAATCAGTAGTGTGTGTAGTGTATGGATGAATTACAGG
>NC_137674.1:17485189-17490189 GCF_963989245.1 Nansenia antarctica
GTTTTCGGGGTGAGTGGCTACGTCCTAGGAGAGACAGCCAGTAACTCAGGTCCCCCAACACACGCCTGGAGCCTCGGTCAGTAAATTAGAGAGCGAGGGTCCCCACGTCATAGCTTAGGGGGTTAACCAGATGTGAAGTGACTCTTCTCTGCATGTTCTGGTACCTTCTGGTTATCTGGTATCTCTGATTGGTTGATCCTAGTCTAGGGTTCAAACCCACGGAGGCCTGGCTTGTTGCTTTTGTCTTTTGTTTTTCTCCTTGGAAAAATATATGATACTATATTACATTCTACAATTCATATGGATTAAAAAATAGGCAGACATAGGCACTATATTACATTCTACAATACATATATGTTAAAGATCCCTTACAGTGTGTGTGTGTGTGTGTGTGTGTGTGTGTGTGTGTGTGTGTATGTGTGTATGTGTGTGTGTGTACGCGTGTTTCCGTTCACATGCTGTCATAACTGACTTTTACCGGCTTGGACTAGAACACAGAAAGGCGTGACCAGACCTGCGCTTTGACCGTCTTAAGTGTGAGTCACTCACTGACAATAACAGATAGTTAAACGATCAGATTCAAAAGACAACATCAGCACCACTCCCATTCTTCAATGAATCTCTGGTTCAGCAAGGCAGGCCGCTGTAGCCCTGTTCAGCCATGTTGGACAGCTGTCGGGATGGATGGCCATTCTGGAAATCACCAAAGACAGTGTCAGATCTCCGATCCGGAATTGGAATTGGGCCTCCCATCTGCTCCTGGTTGATATTATCACCTTGTTATATCCTCAAACAGCAGGAACTCCCTCCGACCACAGTGACGTACACGAACAAAGAAGCGAGTTCATTTCGGTCCAACAACAGGAGGCTGTATATTGAATGGCCCATGAACTGCGCTCGCAAACACCTCTCAACCATATGAAAAACGCACCACCCGTCCCAAGGCTTTTACTTTGAATCGGCGGGACGTGGTGAGAAAAAAAGCAGCGTTCGGTTGTTATTGTTAGGAAATTGAGTCGCTTCTGAGAAAGAAAAAAAAGTCAATATTTTCCTTTCGGAGCCGGAAAGTGGCACGGCACACACTGAGAGTCCAGCTGGTTCTGCTTCCTCTCTCCTCATCGCCCTTCTCTTCGCCCCACTGTGACTCTTTCATGCCATTGTAGACGGAGCAGAGTGGAAACACAATAGCTCTGAACACAGAGACCTAGCCTCCACGGTCCCCTGGCACCACCGCTACTGCGCTGGGTAGAGGGGGGAGTTGACTTGGGAGATGTGTGTGGCCTGCATGTGGCCCTAGAGGGCCCCTCTGAGATGAATGGAGCAAGGAGAGGGTCCGTTTTGGCCCTACAAGGTGGCCCAGGGAGCTGTAGGCACATGGGGAACTACCTACACTGTTCAAAGAAACAGTTGCGAAACCCCAAAAACTGGCGTCAGTTTGCAGACCACACAAAGTACTGAAACACATTGTGACGGTTTTGAGACATGTTTTACATGTTTGTATGAAACCCATAATGAGATGGTTCGAAAACAAGACATGACAATAAATCAAGAGTTCGAAGTGAGATTCAAAACTCTAGAGACTCGTCTAGAGGTGTTTGAGCAGAACCGAGTTTGGCAGAATTGGAGCACATCTTGTTTTGGATGCCCCGTTTCACTGTTAGTTCTATGTGGATACTCTCCTCATGGAGAGACCCTGCTCTATGATGGGTTTTTTTACATTAACATTTTTGGCATTTAGCAGACGCCTTATTCCAAAGCGACTTACAATCAATACATTTGACTAAGCAAGTGAATCATCAATTCACCAGTCGTATCAGGAAGAGTAATCTAGCTCAGGCCAGGGGCCATTGGCAGTCACAGTGATAGAAGGAAAAGTATTTTTTATTTTTTATAGACATTGGAGAACAGAGAGACAGTACAAGGGGGGCAGTAGAAGTCATAGGGGACACAGTAAAGGGGAAAGCGGGTGTCTCAGGAGACGCAGTGCTGGGGGGTAGTGGATGTCTCAGGAGGAGCAGTTAAGGTGTAACCTGAAGAGATGGGTCTTCCGTCTCCGACGGAAGATGGGTAGTGACTCTGCAGTTCTGACAGCCGTGGGGAGCTCGTTCCACCAGCGTTTTTAACACACTCCTCATCAGGAGTACCTACTCCTAAAAGCTCACTAGTCAGAAAAGTGTTTTAAACTCGGGGAACAATCCTGTTTTTCATTGGCTGATGAGTTCTTAAATCAACACCACTATTGTTCCCTCAGACAATGACTTGCAACAGGACACATTCAACTGTACAGACACTGACAGAATTCAGTTATTGAATGTCCCCCAGAATCTCCCAATGTTGTTTTCTCACTACCATGTGTCCAAGCTGCATTATTCAAGTGTGTGTGTGTGTGTGTGTGTGTGTGTGTGTGTGTGAGATCAGTGTTCATGAAGCCTCATGAATGTAGATTTATACTATTATTTAATCTAGATTTCTTTATGCTGCAAATCTAATTATGACTGCACTTGTCGTTCTCTCTTATAGCTCATTAATCATTGCTTTACAGTATGTGAATACATGGATGACAGCCTACCAGAACATACCATCCAAACTGTCTCCTCTCCCCTTACCCAATAACACCTCAGCATCGGGTCCTCTGTGTGGATGTGTGACCCCTGCTGTCGTGTTTCAAACCCAATTATAGGATTCTAGGTTGTTTGGTTTGTTTTTTCCCCCCGTCCGCCAAAATTCAATTTGTGAACATACATTTGTGGTCTGTATTTATTTAACTCAATCATCCCTTCAGTCACATGATTCAGTTAGAGTTATAAGTATAGATCTCAAATGCACCTGACCTCACCATTACGTGCTATCTCTAGCATCTATAGCATGGCGTACGTAACGGACAGAGGTATAGATTACCAGTTCCTGTAAAAAAAAAGGGAAAGGAAAGGAAAGCCTCTGAGTTCAATTAGACATGGCGACTCCACAATATTGGCAATCCAAACCAGGATGTCAATCCAAACCAGCAGCCTTCTCCCCTCACCAGACTGGATCCCGTTCAGAACTCAGGACTTGCACGTTTCAGCTGTGGTTACGGACAGCTGTCTCGCTTTTACTGCCGGGATTGACTATGTTTAATTGATGTCTACAGGCACAGCTCTTTTAATCTCTTACTGAAGTGAAACACACATCTGATTTGACCAACTCTAATCAGAATCATTCCTTTTGGGTGGGATGTGTGTGTGTGTGTGTGTGTGTGGGTGTGTGGGGGGGAGGGGGGGGAGTCAATCATAGCTAGTATCAGAGCATGATTACTATAACAGACGTATTATTATTATTATTAGCCTCTGCTGCCAATCCACGCCAGAACGTACGCCATGGATGGTTCGTCTCTGTACCACGTCCAGCTCTGTAACCGGCTTTGTTACCTAGCCTGTTAGCTACCTAGCCTGTTAGCTACTGTAGTATATTGACTGAAACTACACTACCTAGCCTGTTAGCTACCTAGCCTGTTAGCTACCTAGCCTGTTCCCTGTTGACCCTGTGTCTAACCCTCGTTCTCCCTGTTCCTCTGAAGACTCCCTGCCTGCCGACTCCAGCCTGTCTGACTACCTGCCTGTCTTTCTGACTACCTGTCTGACTACCTGTCTGTCTGACTACCTGTCTGACTACCTGCCTGTCTGACTACCTGTCTGACTACCTGCCTGTCTGTCTGACTACCTGTCTGACATACTCACACACACACACACACACACACACGCGCGAGCACACAACCTCCTCAACCCTAACCCTCCACAAATAAAAGGTGAAGCCTGCAGTAACAGGTACGTGGTTCAGAAGCGCGCCACCCTGTCAACTGAGGTACGTACTACACACACACACACACACACACACACTCACACACTCACACACACACACACACAAATACACACACACACACACACACACACACACATGGAGTCAGCTGAGGTACGTACTACACACTCACACACCCCCCCCCCCCACACACACACACACACACACACCCACACACACCCACACACACCCACACACACACACACACACACACATGGAGTCAGCTGAGGTAGGTACTACCCGCTGCACCGCTGTCTCACACATGTCCCACAGCCCCAGGCGCCCCCCCCCTCCTCTCCTCTCAGGGCATTTCTGTGGCCGACTTCAGCTCTTTAGTGGGTTCCATGCAGACGCAGACACCGTCAGAACAGAGAGGCCCCTCGTTAGCACAGATGACTCAGCCCTTTTTGTGGGTTCACAGTGAAGGAGAGGGAATATGCTTTCTGACAGCTATGATCCATGACCCCTACCTTCCACCCCGGGGGTCACGGTAAGGGACGGGAGTCGCACGTCACCACAGACGAACAGTCGCTAAGGTGTGTTTTACAGGTAGGTGGAGGTGAAAAAGGCCACAAGGCCATAACAGTGTACCCTAACGCAGTACAGTCGGTGGAGGAGACAGATAGAGAGAGAGGAAGACTTCCTAAAAGACATGAGAGGGAATTCCCTGTTCCGATTTAGTGCCGATATCCAATTCTTTTGAACGCCTGCTTCCAACTACTTTTTTAAAACGACCCATATCCGATACCTGTGCTTACACTCGGAGAAGAAAGAGCACTTCACTGTTGAAGTGAGTGAAACTCACGTCAAACGTCATGGAAATGCGAAGACCGTTGTCTTTTCAGTGACGTGCGAATCAGAGTGACATGCGACCTACCTTGGTTAGACCGCAGTCGGAATATCGGATACACATATCTGATTCGTATCTGATTTATTTCCACATATGACTGAGGCCTGAATCGGATCTGAGAAAGTCAGATTCAACATGCTTTTTTGACTGGTGACACGTACATGTTACATATCCCACCTGCGCCACATGTGAGCGACAATTTGAAACGGTGTCACTTCTACCTGGCGGTGTAAACGCAGCCATAGTCTTGTATATGATGCAGCTTGAGGAATATTAAAACAAAAACTGTAGCCTCCTGTAACCAAAAGCTCACTCC
>NC_137674.1:17495189-17517689 GCF_963989245.1 Nansenia antarctica
CTCAGTCGGTAGAGCATGGTGCTTACAACGCCTAGGTTGTGGGTTCGATTCCCGCTGGGACCATATATACTGAAATGTATGCACTCACTGCAAAGTAAGTCGCTTTGGATAAAAGCGTCAGCTAAATGGCATATACTGTATATAGTGACAAATTTCAGACACACATTTTGCAATAGAGTGAGAAAAGGTTGACTACACAGCCTAACATGAACCAGTACTCCTGATGTCCTGACATACATCTGTCTCCACCTACTCCGCTAACCCTCCTGAGAGGTGCAACATGATAGCATGATAGCATGACAGAGGGGTAGTGGTGGTCTAGTGGATAGTGAGTTGGACTTGTGATCGGAAGGTTGTGAGTTCAAATCCCGCCTGAAACCACACCACTACTAGTGTGCCCTTGAGTAAGGCACTATGCTAAATGGCAAAATTAATTAAATTAAAATTAACAGCATGACAGCATGATACTATGACAGCATGACAGTATGATAGTATGACAGCATGACAGTATGACAGCATGACAGCATGACAGTATGACAGCATGACAGCATGACAGTATGACAGCATGACAGCATGACAGCATGACAGTATGACAGTATGACAGTATGACAGTATGACAGCATGACAGTATGACTGTATGACCGTATGACAGCCAGAAAACATGACAGCATGACAGTATGACAGTATGACAGCATGACAGTATGACAGCATGACAGCATGACAGCATGATAGTATGACAGCATGACAGCATGATAGTATGACAGTATGACAGCATGACAGTATGACAGAATGACAGCATGACAGTATGACAGAATGACAGCATGACAGCATGACAGCATGACAGTATGACAGCATGACAGCATGACAGCATGACAGTATGACAGCATGATAGTATGACATCATGACAGTATGACAGCATGACAGTATGACAGCATGACAGCATGACAGTATGACAGTATGACAGCATGACAGTATGACAGAATGACAGCATGACAGCATGACAGCATGACAGTATGACAGCATGACAGTATGACAGCATGCTAGTATGACATCATGACAGTATGACAGCATGATAACATGACAGCATGATAGCATGATAGTATGACAGCATGACTGTATGACAACATGATAGTATGACAGTATGACAGCATGACAGTATGACAGCATGACAACATGATAGTATGACAGTATGACAGCATGACAGCATGACAGTATGACAGCATGACAGCATGATAGTATGACAGTATGACAGCATGATAGTATGACAGCATGACAGTATGACAGCATGATAACATGAGAGCATGACAGCATGACAGCATGACAACATGATAGTATGACAGTATGACAGCATGACAGTATGACAGCATGACAGCATGACAGTATGACAGCATGACAGCATGATAGTATGACAGCATGACAGTATGACAGCATGATAACATGACAGTATGACAGTATGATAGTATGACAACATGACAGCATGATAGTATGACAGCATGACAGTATGACAGCATGATAACATGACAGTATGACAGTATGACAGTATGACAGCATGACAGTATGACAGCATGATAACATGACAGCATGATAGTATGACATTATGACAGCATGATAGCATGACAGCATGACAACATGATAGTATGACAGTATGATACTATGACAGCATGACAGCATGACAGCGTGACAGTACGACAGCCAGAAAACATGACAACAGGACATCATGGTAGCACGACATCATGACAGTATGACAGCATGATAGCTTGATATCATGATAGTGTGATAGCCTAATAGCATGACATCATGACAGCATGACAACATCTCAGTCAACAGCCTACCTCTGGCAGTGAGACCCAGCAACTCATGTTTGTCCTCTGTGGGGGACATGAGTCTGAGATCTCTAAGTCAAGCACCATTTATGCATCTGTTTGAGTCCTATTGTCCTGTACAGAGGACACCCTGGGTTTTCTAATGATGTCACAGTTGTGTGGGTGTGGCTAACAGAGCACATGGAGTTTTTATTCAAAATAGCTGCATATTTTATGATCATTCTTTTGCAGATATGATATTTCTCCTGCTAATAATCTAATTGTTCCTTCAATAGGAAGTTCCTTAACTTCAATTTAGCAAGATTTCAGAAATATACAGTAATTTTAACTGTTTCAAAACACAGCTTTTATTCAATGTCCTGTGTAGGGGACAACGATACTTACTACCTCCCGTTTTTAACCAATTTCCAGTCCCAGTTCTAGCCAATTCAATGAGGTCGAGACAAATTCTTCAAGATTATGCAGTCCAATAAAGTCACAAATGATCTTGATGTCTCTGATGAGAAAAATAATCCTGCCCTTTGGAAGGTGAAACCTCTCTTAAACAGAGTACAATAATGTTCATGAAATGAAAAGAATTTGAACAGAAATCCACATGAAAATGAATGCAATCATTACATTACATCATTATATTCTGTGATCAAACCAAGACCCGAAGTCCACTACAAGGGACATATGATAAATACAATAATACTAAAAAAATATTTGAAACATGAAATGATCCCCCAAAAATCTGAATGTCAAACCCTTTTTTCTTCTGGGTCTCAGGAGGTAGGAGGTAGATAGTAGAGAACACAGTCTCGTTACATTACATTGATACCCATACTGTAGGTAGGGTCAGGAGAAATTCTGGGTCCAGTTTTTTTATGTTCAGGTCGAGAGCATGTGAGTGGAGCTAGTGGTTTTAATGGGTTGGCTTCGAAAACCACATTCAAATATGGTACGTCAGAGACATGTAGATCACATCAGAACAATGTGTGTCAATTATTTGTCAAAATAACATGACCCCACCAGATGCTGGGTATCTTCTCTGACGAGGCTCTGTTCAATTGGAGATTGACATGCCCAGTCAAAACCTGTCCACTTTTTGCCCTGAAGAATTCCCTAGTTGCTATGGCCGTATGTTTTCGGTCATTGTCTTACTGTAACTGTACGATGACGAAGCACCATCCAATGAATTTACAGGCATTTGCTTTCACTCGAGCAGACACGATGGCTCTATACACTTCATTCTGTTGCTGCCATCAGCAGTTACAATAACAAAAGACAAATGAGAAAGTTCTAGTGGCAGCTATACATGATCAGACCTAATACCTGCAGTTTTTTGTGGTTTGTCTGGTCTGTGGATGGTAGTCTCTGACACGTTCACACCTACCTCCTGGAGCGTTCCTGATCTGTCTTCAGTCACCTACTGTGGAAGTCTTCCTTTTTGGCTATTTAAAGATTTTGGCTATTTAAAAAAAATATACATGTTTAATTCATCTGCCATCTGGCTTCCTTGACTTTCTTTGACACCTCTTTCGGTACCCATGGTGACAGACATCAGTAGACTCCAAAGGCAAATGCCTAGAATCAATACCATATACCCACAGCTCTCTTATACCTGCACATAATGATGTGATGGAACACATCTAACATACCAGAAACACACGCAAGCCAACTTTCCCATTACTTTTGGGTACCCTACAACAGGGGGACTATTCACATTCTGAATGGTGAAAACCGACAGCGAAACACAATCAAATAAAAGCAGAAAAATCTCTACCTAAACCTCATAGCAATAGTTTGATTTAAAAGCCAAACATTTGGAGTGTAGAGCCAAAATAAGCGCAAAAAAAAATGCTTCTCTGTCACATTACTTACGCAGGGGCTGTATAATAATAATAACAGGCCTAGTGCTGATGTCCAAGTGAGAGGGAGAGAGGGTGGCGGGGCAGGTGTAAGACCGTGTGGACACAGCGTTCCAGCCTGAGCTTTCGCTCTCTGGGATTAAGTCGGATCAAACCCTGTCCAAACGTTGTCCTAACCAAGCGACGGGACCAAACCAACAACCCACCTCTGGGCCTGAGCGGAGGACAATGGACCCAGGCTGTGTGTTGGTTCAACAGGTCTAAGGGCTACGCTGCACTGGGGCCCCCAGGGAGGAGGGAGGGAGGCGTGGAGGAGGGGGAGTGGGGTGTTAGGCTGTTCTGGCTAGGGTGGAGGTGGAGGAGGTGGCTTTGAGCCCTGGCCTAGGGATCAGTGCACTGGTCTGACTGTGTGTGTGTGTGTGTGTGTGTGTGTGTGTACGTGTGTGCAAGTGTGTGAAGAGAGGAATGCAAAGGGAGGAATGTTTGAACCATCCCATCAAAGCCAGGGTAATCTCCACAGTGAGCACTGAGTACACACACACCCACTCACCCACACACACACACACACACACACACACACACACACACACACTCACACACACACAAACACCTACTCACCCACACACACATACACACCCACTCAGCCACACACACACACACACACACACACACCCACCCACCCACATACACACACACACACACACACACACACACACTCACTCACCCACTCACACTCACACACACACACACACACACGCACACACACACTCACACACACACACACACTCACCCATAAACACATACACACGCACACACACTCACCCACACACACACACACACCCACACACAGGGCCAAGGTCAGAGGCGGGGAGCTAAGCAGTGGACCAGCTCTCTTGTGTCAGTGAGCGATGCAGACAGTCTCCCTCCACAGATCACACATCTCCCGTTTCAACCTAGCCAGAGCAGCACCTGCTCCCCCTCTCTCCCTCCCCCCACCCCCCCCCCCACTCTCTTCATTCTCACACTCCCGACATAGTCTGTATAAAATGCATTAAAAAAGAAGCTGATTCAGTTACAATGAGGACTGCGTGAACGAAAGCATCGCCTGTGAGCTTTGAACTGTACCTGTTTATGAATGTACTGTATGTGTAGACTTAGAGTATATATGCACATCTCTAGTTGTGAGCTGTTTTTTTTGCGTGCGTGAGCGACCGATGTAAATGGGTGTGTGCTTAGAGGCCCAGGCACCATGCTGGCTATTAAAGATGAGCAGATTTACAGCCATAATTGGTGGTTTGCGTTGGAGAGTGATAATGCAACAGTATCACCCACAACTCCCCTTAGGCTATCATTAATCTGCGTGTGGGATCAACGGTGTGTGTGTGTGTGTGTGTGTGTGTGTGTGTCTGTGTGTGTGTGTGTGCGTGTGTGTGTGTGCGTGTGTACATTACATGTAGCGGTACAATGATAGTCCCTGTGAAGTCCGCCCAGAAAGTTTGCACTAGCTCCAGAGAGCCCAGAATTGCAGCAAAAACAACCCCCACAGCCCTGGAAGGAGTGATGTCAGCCTCCCCCCAACCCCCCCCCCCCCCATCCCACTTCATCCCCCTCCTCCCCCCCCCATCCCACTTCACCCCCCTCCCCCCGGACGGTTCAGATCAGACACTGGCACTGTCATAGTAGAGAGAGAGAGAGAGAGAGAGAGAGAGAGAGAGAGAGAGAGAGAGAGAGAGAGAGAGAGAGAGAGAGAGAGAGAGAGAGAGAGAGAGAGAGAGAGAGAGAGAGAGAGAGAGAGAGAGAGAGAGAGAGAGAGAGAGAGAGAGAGAGAGAGAGAGAGAGAGAGGGCTAACCTTTAGCCACTGCTAAAATCACACACGGTTTTCTGTCTCTTTGCTCCCAGACCCCTGACCCTGCACTGACTAGGCCATTCATGTGAGAGTGGTGAGAAATAATGTAACAGTATTCATAGAACAGCACGGAGCACGGAGGACCTCTGTCGAGGGGTGCCAATGCACACTGTAGCCCCGTCCAGCAACACCTTTTTATCCCGGTCGCCGTACGCTAAGTGTTCTAAATAGTCCTGTGGAGGAAAAAAACATGGAGAAGAAAAAGAAAGAAAACAACTTAGAATGTTGCTTCAGGTTAAATTTGGGGAAAGAGGCATGATGCAACAAAGAAAACAATATCGGCCGCGTAAGTAGCCTATACGCTAATAACATGGAGCACAGGTATACACTAATAACATGGAACACAGGTATACACTAATATACGCTAACAACGTATACGCTCATAACATAGAACACAAGTATATGCTAATATAAGCTAACAACGTATACGCTAATAACATAGAACACAAGTATATGCTAATATACGCTAATAATGTATACGCTAATAACATGGAACACAGGTATACACTAATAACATGAAACACAGGTATACACTAATAACATAGAACACAGGTATACGCTAATATACGCTAACAACGTATACGCTAATAATATAGAACACAAGTATACGCTAATATGAGCCCACAAACTGAAACATTATGTCACTCAAGCATAGCCTACAAGGAAAACACTCTTGTGCTAGCATTAGCTATGGTGCATCCATGGTCAACATGACGTTACAGATGGGATGAACCGGGGTTCTTTCTATCGTAGCCTAGCATAGTATTGCAATTTCTGCACTGTACATGAACTGTCAAGATTCTTTTACAATGCAGCTTACCCAGACACATTGGAAACTATCAAAAGCTCTGCCTTTGCTAGCTGAGTTTTCAGCTTCTCCATCTTCTTGATGACACTCTCTTTTATTTTTTTTGGGCGCTGCGCTACATGTGTCTACACAGAGCCCGGCCACATTCAGAGCGCTCAGAGATGGGTGCTCTGACTGAAAAGACGGTTTGTCCGAGCGAACTGACCGTTCGTGCATTTACGAACGTACCCGTAATAACACTGCTGACAGCTGTTTTTCATGAGAAAAAAATATATATTACTATATACTAATAGGGATGCTCCGATCTGGATTTTTGGGGCCGATACCGATCACCGATTTGTTTCCTCAAGATCAACCGATACCGATACCGATACCGATTTTTAAAAAAATACATAACTGACTGGATAGCCTAAATATTTTTTGCTTTTTAGACAAAAGTTTTGATCCATTAGGCACCAAGCAAACGCAGACCCATTTTTATGGCATAGTAAAGGTCTGGCCTATCACCCAGTTAGGGCCTGAAGCCCAAGTCAGTCGATATGGCTGTATAAAAGACATCATAAACGTGGCCTTCATGGTTTACATACTGTTACGTCCTCCTATGTTTTCTGTTCAGTTATCTGTCTTCCCCAGGAAAAAAAAAAAAAAAAAAAAAAAGATCGGTTTTTGCGATCGGCCATTTTTGCCGATCACCGATCGAGTCATTTGGAGTGAAATCGGCCGATTTAAATCGGTGGCCGATAAATCGGAGCATCCCTATATACTAATAACATGGAACACGCTATATACTAATGACATGGAACACACTATATACTAATGACATGGAACACAAGTATACGCTAATAACAAGGAACATGGCACCATGGGCCGGTATTCCCAGGTGAACCATGCAGCGGTTGTGCACGCCGGTGCTCTGCTAGAGGGAGTTAACAGAATCACTATATTATAGCCACACTCTGGCTACTACAGAGGACAGCAGCAGCCAATGGAAAAAGAAAAAAGCCCTGCCAACTCTCTAGTGCATGAAGGAGGAGCGCGGGGGCGGGGGGGAGTAGAAGCGGGTGTGCAGCACCTGTAACTCCACTTGCCTGAGAGAGCAGGAGCGGGGGGAGGGGGGAGGTGGTGGGTGGGGGGGGTGGGAGGTCACTCCTCCGAGGGCTTATAGACGCGCTGTTTTCCCAGGGTCCAGGGTCTGAAAGGGGAGCGTTGTTCGCTGTGCTGAGGCTGGGTCAGCCGGGCCCTGCGTTGCCAGGATCTGGCTGGCTGATCTCTTTGAACTGGGGGGCGGCGATGTCAGCGAGAGCTCTCGTACCCCCGACCCCGCCATACCGGGCCTTGATGTGCCCATGGGGAGTGATAGGCCCCCCGGCGCCGAAAGATCCTCCTGCTTGCCCCCCTGTACTGATCTGTCCCCCCCACCCTCCACCACACACACACACACACACACACACACACAACACTGTCCAACTGTCCTAGCTCCTCTCCTGGTGTACTGTATTGCCATGCCAAAGGTCATCGTCGACAACCACTGTACAAGCACAAACTTAATATGCTATACTTTAACATTGTTTTCAAGTCCACGTTGTGCACGATTTGTCGTAGACAAAACACAAATGGTACACAGCCACACACAACAACTGTGTGTAGGTGAGTGAGTGAGAGAGAGAGAGAGGGAGAGGGAGAGAGAGGGAGAGAGAGAGAGGGAGAGAGAGGGAGAGAGAGAGAGAGAGAGAGAGAGAGAGAGGGGGAGAGAGAGAGAGAGAGAGAAAGGGAGAGAGAGAGAGAGAAGGAGAGAGAGAGAGGGGGGGGGTTCTGGACCTCCATCAGGATACACACATCCCCTGCCAGAGGCCCCGCACACACACACACACACCGCACACACACACACACACACACACACACACATAAATCAAAAGCAGCCCTTCCAATGAGCCCCATTATTCATGACATGTATCTGGACCGGCCCGCCATGGCCAGAGGATGTGGTTGGCCAGTCGGGCTCAGACTCACAGACCAGACCAGACAGACTATCTCTGGCCTGGCTGATACAACACACAGAATTCCAAAACAACCTTTCATTTGGCGTGGAGATCCAGGCCGTAAAGAAGCTAGCAGTAAAACCTCGCAACGGCAACCGCCTTGGAGAGTTATGGGAGATGCGATGAGATCCGAAGGTTACAGGGAATGAACGTGACGTTTTCCAAAACTGTATGAATATTATAAAGAGATATATACCTACACGTTACTGTGTTATGTGCACGTTAATATGCACAAGTTACACTCTTATGTGATGTGTGAAAGGGTCTTATTTGAGGGAGAAGGGGTTGTCAAATAAAGTCTGAAGTGGTAATAGTTGGGTTGGCAGAGGAACGGTACTGTTGGAGGGATGTTTAATCAGGTTATGGAAGCGTGGGAGGGGGTGGGTTGGGGTGGGGGGTGGGTTGGGGTGGGGTGGGGGGAGGCGGGGAGGGCCAAAGGACCTTATACACACATCTTTAGGACCCCACCCCCGTCGTCATCTGTCTCCAAAGTACACTTGGCTTTCACTAACAACAGTGTTCTTCAGCGCAAAGCCTTTTCTCCCTCCCGAGTCCTCCGGAAGCTTCCACCGCCTCCCTGCTGCTCTGTGTCTCTCAGAGCAGAATCAGGCCTGCTCCTCTCCCACCACCCCCACTACATGCTCCCTGCTGCTCTATGTCTCTCAGAGCAGAATCAGGCCTGCTCCTCTCCCACCTCCCACACTACATCCTCCCACCGCTCTGTCTCAGTAGAGGAGACACACACACACACACACACACACACACACACACTACAATCGGGAGCTAGGGAGCTAGCTGTTATTCAGAGTCCCCTTGTGACGTGAGCAAGCCAGTGTGAGGACTGGTTATCATGAGAATGAGAAGGACGATACAAGAGAGCTGAGGGTTGAACCTCCTATGGCACCCAAACCAACGGAGCCAAGCATTTGTTGAAGGGAGAGCATTCACAGATCCACTTCATTTAATGACCAAAACGTCGGCCTAGCGTTTTAACATTTTAACGCCTCAGTGCAACTTGTTTGTATGTTCATTTATTCGTTCCTTCAACATTGTGTCCTCAAACTGGAGGAGAGAAGAAAACAACAACAACAACAACAACTTTTCCCTCCCTTTCTTTCTGACAATACCGACCTCTGACCTCTAGTCTGGTGTTCTCCTGCCAAGAAGAATGACATCACTTCCCCTTGGCAGTCTGAAAGGCCCTCCATATCAACCAAGCCCAGGGCGAGAACTGTGTGGGGGGAAGAAAAAAAGAAGAAGAAACACAAAAATGATAATAATTATACCCTCACCCATAATGAATACAGCCGACGGGCACGCTATACATAACAGCAAGACTATGAGCTGTCACACTGCTCCCAGACTCCCTGTGAGCACTCCCAGTGCTAACCAAAGGCACATGTGAATTATAGCCTATGACACATAGCTCTGTTGTTCGTCACGAGGGGGAGAGATGTGAAGCCCTGGCAAGCCTTTCGGCCTATCACAGCGCTGGAGACTCACAGGACAACCAATAGGGAACCGCCATTGTTGCCATTGAACCGCCATTGCCAAACTCCACCTGCTCACCTACAAATCCCTCCACGTCCTGGCCCCCCAGTACCTAACCCTAACCCTAACCCTCCTCCACCACTACACCCCATCCAGAACTGTGAGGTAACACGGTTCATCCTCATCCAACCCAGCGCCAAACTCCGGACCTTTGGGGACAGAGCCTTCAGTGTGGCAGCCCCCCCCAAACCCTCTGGAACTCTCTACCTAACGATATCCGCGACTCTCCAACCCTGGACATGTTCAAAGCTGCCCTTAAAACCCACCTTTTCACCATCGCATTCAACCTGTAGAAGCTGTTTCACTGTTTCTTGTTTTGTGTGTGTGTCTCTCTGGCTCTGTTCTGTTTGTCCCATTCCCTTGTAAAGCGACCTTGGGTCTGTGAAAGGCGCTATATATGATTTTAATAGGAATGGACACTTTCATATGTACTATATGTCTCATCTTTGTGTAGGCAACCAATCCAACACCAGGTTGAACTGTCCAACCTGACAGAGACACCGTGCTATTTCTCTGGGTCACAAAAGCAGAAAGTAAGTAAGTAAGTAAGTAAAACATTATTTATATAGCGCCTTTCGTACATGAATGCAACTCAAAGAGCTTAATTAATGAATTCTTCCTTCTTCTAGCATTGTGACTGTCAATGGCCCCGAGCAGAGAGGACTTGTTCTTCTTCTAGCATTGAGACTGTCAATGGCCCCGAGCAGAGATGACTTGTTCTGCCCCGAGCACAGATGACTTGTTCTGCCCCGAGCAGAGAGGACTTGTTCTTGTGATGACTGGTGGACAGATGACCCACTTACTTAGACAGACACACACCGTGTTTAGTCATGTTCATCCCTAACACACACCCATATTCTAGAGTAGTGAAGACAATGATCAGTCAAGGGAAACTGACTGCTGTGTGTAGTAAAGACAGCAGCATCAATGTTTAGGTAGTTTAACATGAGGTAGAGAACTTTATCAGAGCTGACCCGCCACACCTGTAGCTCCATGTAATGGCAAATTATAGATTCATAGTGCAAATAGTACTAGAAACAAACACAAAAAAAACACAATTAGAACTGTTAGCTGTTCATCTACACTTAACTCCCAACAAACACACAGCGCCCAGCAAAGAACCATACACACCCCTAGGACATGTTCAAGTGGAGCCAGGGTTGAAATGTGGTGTGAGAGGGGAGATAAAATTGCCGTGTATGTTTGAACAGACAAGTGCGTTGTGGTGATGATAATGGTGGTGTGTTTGGCGCTCTGCCAGCAGAACCTGTCTATGCTGAACAGACAAGCTGGCATACGCTGCACACACACACACTCCCTCTACAAGTGTTGACAGGATATGGTGACGACAGAACACACTGTCTGTCTGCACTGTGTGTGTGTGTGTGTGTGTGTGTGTGTGTGTGTGTGTGTGTGTGTGTGTGTGTGTGTGTCTGTGTGTGTCTCTGTGTGTCTCTGTGTGTGTATGTGTCTGTGTGTGTGTGTGTGTGTGTGTGTGTCTCTGTGTGTGTGAGTGTGTGTGTGTGTGTGTGACTGTGTGTATGTGTGTCTCTGTGTGTGTATGTGTCTGTGTGTGTGTGTGTGTCTCTATGTGTGTGTGTGTGTGACTGTGTGTGTCTCTGTGTGTGTGTCTCTGTGTGTGTCTGTGTGTGTGTGTGTGTGTGTGTGTGTGTGTGTGTGTGTCTCTGTGTGTGTATGTGTCTGTGTGTGTGTGTGTGTGTGTGTGTGTCTGTGTCTGTCTGTGCGTGCGTGCGTGCGTGTGTGTGCGACAGTGTGCGCACGCACGTAGGATGTGTATCACACAAACACCAAATTCAGAGAGATAGCAGATAAGTGCCTAAGAATACTGCAATTTCTGGGGGTTCATGTACCTCCATTAAAAGACGAATGACAGTTATTGTCTGTGTACCCGTATACTGTATTAATGTATTAACTGCAAATGACCAGCATGTTCCTACTGAGAGAGGTCGAGATAGGGCCTTGTGTGAGAGTCTTGGTCTGTCCTGTGACCCTGTGTTCCGCTGATCTCATGCTAATTGCATCTGGCCTGCAGTGTTCCTCCGAGGGCACTGAACGGAGGAAAGTACGATCCCTCCGCGGTCCGTGTTTTCTACATCAGCTGTGTTCCTTTTCCCCCCGTAACAGTGAATTATATAAATCCTAGTCGTTTAATTTGGGATGATGTCGAAACCTGAGTGTGTGTGTGTGTGTGTGTGTGTGTGTGTATTGGGGTCAAGAGAGAGGGGGGGGAGGAGGGGGTGGCCAGCTGTCTTAGCTCTCTGCTCGGTCTCCCTCCTCCTCCTCCTCTCAGACTCACTTGTTGTTCATGTTCACTGTGGACCGTTTCACACTCATCAGCAGTTGTTGATACGCACACACGCACGCACGCACGCACACACACGCGCACGTGTGTAAACGGGTTCCCTCTTTACAGCAGGGCACCTACAGTACTGTTCACTTCCAAATGAATTAGGTAGCAGAATCACAGCCTCTGTTCTCAGGTCTGTCTCTGTAGCCTGTAGAATGTGAAGGATAACATCGCCCCCCAACATCACCTTCATTGAGTTCTCTGAGTGCTCCACTCTAACGGTCAAACCATATCCAGAGCACATTATGAAGAGTGTTTCCAAATCCTGTTTCTCTGCTCAAAATATCGGATAAAGAATCTAATAACACACACACGTGCACGTACACACGTACACACGTACACACACACACGTACACACACATGCACGTACACACACACACACACGTACACACACACACACACACACACACACACACACACACACACACACACCTAGCCAGCCACCCATACACACCCACACCCACACACACACACACACACACACATACACACCTACATTTACATCAACATAGAGGAGGGCACCAGTCAAATGTGGCTAAATACTGTTTTCATTAAAAAAAACAGGTGTAGCCAGTCACATTCTAGCAGCCGCTAAGCCTCATTGATGAAATTACAGCCCATCCAAATCCCAGACTGCAGCGCCCTCCGGTGGACACAGAACATTATGGACTAGTATATCGTAGATGTACTGCAGCGCTTTGAGGACAGGAACTACAGTACTACTATCTGTTGTACCTACTGCATTAGAGTACTACTCCATCTGTCTATTTGTTTGTTTTTAATTTATGTATTCGGTGAAGCATGTAGCCTATCCGTGTACAAAGTGTGTTAGGCTATCAATAACGTTGGATTTGATTTGATTACTCTATCAGTTGGAGAACAATTGAACAACTAATGTCAAAGAACACCCTGTTATAAAACGTCCCTAAATGGGAATTTAAACTTCCCACTTATCATCTAAAACTCAAAGAATGTGGAAATACGGTATATCATCATGCTATGCTGCCTCCTACTGGTATCAAGAGTGAACTACTTCATTGTAGTTGAGGAAGTAACCTATTCTAAAACCAACGTACAACATATTAGGTTTGCAACTAAAAAACATTGTACCAGTTGTTTTATATCTGCATATCATAGCCTGGATGTAAATAATACAATTACACAAAAGAGGATTGCAATAACAGCATTTAATAGATATATGATTGCATTAAATTACGTTGGAACTCAGCTGTTAACATTATAAAAGAGACATGATATATATACATACATTACGACAACATATTCCATATGATCAGATTACAGTTGTTTGTCATTTTAAAATGCATTCAAAAACAGTGCTCCAGGTGAGGCTCGAACTCACAACCTCGGCATCGCTCTACATTGTACTGTCATATAAGTACCGCGCGCTAACCGATTGCGCCACTGGAGCTCCAATGGTACGGCTCAGCAGTTGGGCTTATGAACACTCGTCACGTCAAAAAAAATGTGACGTCTAAAGTTCTTGTTTTCTTGTTGTTCTATCAGTCGGATTATCAAATAAACACATCACCTTGTCTGACAACTGTTTCTGATATTTTCTGTAACTATTGCTTCTGGTTAGTTAGCCCATGAAATGGCTTGTTTACCTTAGCAAAGCTAGCTGACTACGTCACATATCTATGACGATATCTGATGATCACTCACCGAGCGTCTTGTTATAACGTGGCAAAGGGTTATAAAGGATATCATTTTTGCACTGAACAAACAAGTCATGTGTTCTCTCCAGTTCCACCACTTCACGAAGAAGTGTTTCCTTGTGTGTCGTGCTCTATAATGCACGGTAGAAATGAACATGGCAATGGAGACTGAATGTGCCTTTATACAAAGGTATTTCAAACCTGCAAACTGCGACACTTTAAATGAATGTGCAATAATACTATGTGCAATATGACAACCCTCGTGTACATAAGGTTCAGAGATAGGAAATGTTAGGATATGTATAGCATAGCATAGAGTACAGCTCAGTGTTTTATTTGTATAGTATAGTATAGTGGATAGTGTAGCCTTTATTTATGTAAACCAGCTCTTTTCCCTTCTTGTTTTAGTATTTTTTTTCCTAGCACCAGGGGAGCCCCCCCTCCCAAATTTCGTTGTATGGTACCTGTACTGTATTAATGACAATAAAGACCATTCATTCATTCATTCATTCATTCACATGTCAATATGAAGACGGCATTCTAAACACATAACATGCACGCAGGCACACACCATGGCCGCGTTCGTAAATTTGCCCTGAGAGCGTCGAAGTGTCCACGTGACTGCCTCTTGTCCAATCAAATTACTTGTTATCATTATGACGTTAAACCCAGTGTGCTCTCAGGCGAATTTACGAACAGAGACAGAACAGCTGTCTACCTCATTTGCATACATATCATTAACGAGGGGAACGACACAAGGACTAAGGTTGAACCAATATTCATTCAATATTCTTTCTCCAAAGGCTCCTGCCTACCTAGCACTGCTACTCTCTCCACCTGTTCAAAGAACAGAACAAGAGCACAATACCATATTCAGTTTACTAATATACACTACCCATCAAAGGTTTGAGTACACCTGTTTAAAACCATTTTTTCCACGATTCAAAATACCCTAAACTGTATACATGTTTGTATACTGTAAGGGTTTGTGAGATAATAACATTTACATTTTTTGGCATTTAGTAGATGCCTTATTCCAAAGCGACTTACAACAAATACATTTGATTAAGTAAGTGAATCATCTATCCCCCAGTCATAGCAGGGGCAAGTCATCTATGCTCAGGCCTGGGGCCATTGGTAGTCGTTGTGCTAGAAGGAAGGATTTCTTTTATTTATATTATTACACAGGAGAAACAGTACAGGGGGTAGTAGATGTCTCCGGAGGGACAGTTATGGTGTAGCCTGAAGAGATGGATGTCTTCAGTCTACGGCGGAAGATAGTAGACTGTAAAGTCTAGCTTTGAGTTGCATCTGTGTACGAAAGGCGCTATATAAATAAAGTTTCACTTCACTTCACATGGGGAGTGACTCTGCAGTCCTGACAGCAGTAGGCCTACATTTAACCTGTATTGGATATCCGACAATGTAGCCAACACTGGCACTCGTCACTTGTAGGGCGGTTGTGTACATTCAGAACAGTCACTTCAGGCACAGTCACCTTATTAACTTGAGGATTTGCACACTCCTAACATGTCCCATTTTTCCACATTTTTGCATCTAGTCTTTGGCAGGGCAGTATTTATCATTGGCTAGAATGCTAGATAGTTGGCTGAACCACAACGATAGCAGGTGTGAGTTGAATTGTCTTGCTTTTCATCAATTGGTTTCCTTTTGTATTTTGCCTGTCTTGCCTCTTTTCCATGTGAACGGCAGCAACATCTTTTGTATCACCATGTCCAATGAGTTTTGCATCAGCTATGGCACTTTCAGCTCGTCTAGCTACTACCAATGTCATGTCAAGCATCAAATCATTCTCCTCCATTAACAGTCTTTCACATATGCGAATATGTATATGAAGGTTGCAATAAAGACTAAAAAGAGATATTGAAATGTAATTTATTGGCTCAGAAAAGAAATGTATTACATTTACAATAGTATGGCTATTAGCTCGGCGGCTGGCCACGTGTCCTTGAGCGAGGCACTGAACCCCTAATTGCGCCAGGGTCACCTTCTATGGCTCTAACCCCTTGCCTAGAGCATAAAATACATGTTGTTGTACTCTGTGCAATGACAATAGTTGAATCTTCTTCTTCTATTACAAGCCAGGCTTACTTTATATACAGGACAGATTCATAAAAAATGAACTTTTATAGCAGCAAGATCTTTCTGAGGTAATAAAGTAGGCTACTCTTGTTCTGAAAGAGGGTAAACAAAAAGGACATGACTGCTTTATGCTTATAACGGTTTCACTTTTCAGTAAACAAGAAGAACACACATCTTTGCTGTATCACTGTTGTGGAGTCAAATGTAGCCGCTCTGGAGCCTACTTGGCATTGTACTCCTGCCCCCTAGTGGTCTGGCAGTGTTATGTCTCTGAAGTTCATTCACAGGCTATGGTTCTATGTCATTTGGTCATTTTTGTCCATTGTCATTTTGTCTCTGGTTGTCTCTGGTCCTCCTCTCCGTCCTGATCCGAGTCTGGACCTGTGACTTTCTGGTTGTCTCTGGCTGTACAGTCAGGTCTGTGATCAATCATAGCCTCCGTGTTCTGACTGCCAACACTAGTTTACTGATTGTGAGAATGTAAGCAACCTTTCACCCTTCCTGTTGGATAGGACAGAACTCCTCCCCTGTTATTTATTGCTGACTTCTGGCATGTTGGACTTCACATAGAGAATCAGGGTCTCATAAAAAAGTAGATTTTTGAAGTGACCGCTTCACATTAGTTTGCAATGATGAGTGGAGATCCACTTCTTGTTAACGTGGACAAATGGATAGTAGAGAATGAGAAGGCCTTTGTGCCACCGGTGTGCAACAAACTCATGTGAGTAGTTACAAAGTTACAAACCTTGGTGTTGCCATGTGTGTTCTAACGGTTAGTACATTGTAACCCACCTACAGTATCCAGAGTAATGTTGCATGCAATGTCAGTGAATACTTCTACTAAATAATGCTATTACAGTGTGTATAGTATACTTTTTTTTTTTGCATAGGCATTTTAGCCAGCTGAACATCATGTTTGTTGGAGGTCCTAACACCAGAAAGGATTACCACATCGAGGAAGGGGAGGAGGTGATATGAATCTCATTAACATATCACACCTGTCAGTACCCTACGGTGACACATGTTATGACATGACTTTCAAAGAAAGATTCTGATTCGATCATGTCATATTTCTTCTGAGTAGCTTTGTGGTTATGAGTCATTCATAATTGTATACAGATCACAATGTTAGCAGTTAGCAGCAGCCAATCACAGTAGCTTATCTCCCCCAGCCCCTGCATTAGTGCTACAGTACAATTCTACAATAGTGTTGCAATACCCCCTTTTGGTCACCACTATTTACTCAGTAGTATCAGGGCTTGACATTAAGCTTTTTCAGGTACTTGGGTACTTGGGACAAGTTCGGACAAGTGAACTTATCTTTTACTTCTCAAGTTACTTGTCCAAATACAAATACAAAGATTTTAAAAAAGCAATAGACCCTCACCGGCCACTTCATTAGGTACACCTTTTCAACTGCTTGTTAACGCAAATATCTAATCAGCCAATCACGTGGCAGCAACTCAATGTATTTAGGCAATAGGCATGTAGACTTGGTCTAGAGACGATCTGCTGAAGTTCAAACCAAGCATCAGAATGGGAAATAAAGGTGATTTATGGGATTTTGAACGTGGCATGGTTGTTGGTGCCAGGCGGGCTGTTTATTTCAGAAAGTGCTGATCTACTGGGATATTCCCACACAACCATCTCTAGGGGTAACAGAGAATGGTCAGAAAAAGAGAAAATATCCAGTGAGCAGCAGTTCTCTGGGCGAAAATGGTGGTGGTGGTGTCATGGTGTGGGGGATTTTTTCTTGGCACAAATCTGCAGCAACTGCGTGATATTATAATGTCAATATGGACTGAAATCTCTGAGAAATGTTTCCAGCACCTTATTGAATCTATGCCGCAAAGAGTTAAGGCGGTTCTGAAGGCAAAAGAGGGGGTCCAACCTGGTAATAGCAAGGTGTGCCTAATGAAGTGGCTGGAGTGTATGTTAGTGCAAATAACACATTTTACTACTATTGATTTGATAATGATGTATCCTTCATTTAAAAATGGATTAATCAAACAATATTTTGTAATTATTTAAAATTATTACAATGGGGTAATCAGATTTCTTTTAGTTTAAGATTGGCCACAAAAGGGATGAATATTTATAAAAGATGATTTGGATAAGTACCCCGTCTCCACCCCTCCCTCCACAATGGAAGCAATCTTATTTGCTAGCTTTTGGATAGTATCCTATATTCAAATTGAGAAATCTTCCTCCAGCCCCCTCCTAAACTCTCCAAGTGGTCCACCACCTACAGACCACCGTTTCTGCCTCAAACTGTCCAACTCAACTCCAACTACCCCCTTGTACTGTTTCGCCAGTGTCAATTAATAATAATTATATATATATTCTTCCTTCTTCTATCACGACGACTGCCAATGGCCCCTGGCCTGAGCATAGATTACCTCTCCTACTAAAACTTGTGGACAGATGATTCACTTGCTTAGTCAAATGTACTGATCGTAAGTCGCTTTGGAATAAGGCGTCTGCTAAATGCCAAAAATGTAAATGTAAAATATAAATGTTCATGTGCGTGTGCAGTTTTGAAAACTGCTGCATGATTTTGTTTCGATTTATGTCACCATTCATTTTGAGGGCATTTCCCCAGTATTGTCTTTCCCAAGACATCCTTTGACCACTAGAGGGCGGCATAAGCACATATTGAACACTAGTAGCTGAGGTGGAGCAGTAGTCTGCTTTCCTTACTATGATTATAGCTTTTCCTACCTCATAGTGTATTCATATCTGGACATTCTTTCTTAGTATATTCCACATCCTGTCTACTGCACAATTATCAGTGACTGTAATCTCTACTCATTGATTAACTCATTAACACTAGAACAGCCTTGCCTGTTCTACCTACTATAAGAGCCGCCACGGGGGTCAAATGACCATAGTCTTTACGATGGAAAGCTGCTATTTACACACAAAGATCACTAGTTGGCCGGCTTGTAAATTAGCCTGCCTCCTACACAGGAAAAACGGCAAAATAGCGTCATACTAGCTTATCCTGATGTGATTTTGAAAATGTAAGGATACTGGGTGGTAGAACGCACATATCTAGGGAAAGTCATGAAAGGAGGGTCCTGAAATTTGCTCGAGTGCAAAGATATAACAAAGGTTTTTACTCACAGGGTCAAATGACCCCACCCATGGCTGTTCTAGTGTTAATATGATTAAGAATGACGTATTCACTGTGTCCTGTCTCGCAGCTCTTTTACCAAGTGAAAGGGGACATGTGTCTGAAAGTGATTGAGAACGGCAAACACAACGATGTGCACATCCGCGAGGGAGAGGTGAGAAACCCATCACGTTGAGATCCAACATTTACTCTCTGTGTGAGTGGCAAAACGTTGTTGTGACGTTAGAATTATAAGGTTCTATCTCAATTTTTGTCTTTTTTTTTTTTTTTTACATAATCTGATCCATTAGGTGTTTATTAATGCCTGTGTGGTGTTATTTTTAAAATGTTGACATTTTGGAGTTAGTAATTCATAAAATACAAAGGTTCCATCTCACAAAACATAATGGAATGTAAAAACTTTGACAGCTCAATATCTCTGAACTACCCTAAACGGAGATAGAACCGTATAATTCTAAGCTCACGTTGTGTTTGTGTCTTCATACACCCATGCCCGTGTCCTCTCCCGGTCCTCAGATGTTCCTGCTCCCGGCCAGGATCCCCCACTCCCCCCAGAGACAGGCTAACACTGTGGGCCTGGTGGTGGAGAGAAGGAGGCTTCAAACGGAGACAGACTGTTTAAGGTGCCGAGAACCACCGTCTTCCTCATAACACATGTGACCAATTCTAATGCTTTGGTCCTCAAGTCGGGATCTGATGTAATGATCAGACTTTTCTTTCGAACAATGTGAATCCATTTCTGCGTTGTTGAAAATCACATGAAATATCGTTAGTCAACGAACACAGCTTGTTTTGTGAGCCTGCTAACAATGTAAAGTAGTGTTCTAGTTCACTAGGTAGCAGCGGGGGATTACTCACCCAATCAATTTCGCTGCAGTATTTTGGCTCGACTAGCGGGTTGGTGTTGTGATTCTCGACACCGTTGAAACGTAGTTCCGTGTTTCAAAAGAAAAGTCCGAACATTTTGATTGGTTGCGGACCAAAAGACGAGAACGTGTCACATATTCTCCTTTACCTACCATTCTTCTTCAAGGTCCAGTGTGAAGGATCTGAGCTTTGAAATAACACTAAATGGTTCATTATGCTTTCTACCACAGGGCATGACTACACACTTGACTTAAACACTTATCGTTCTCCTTCCCCACCACGCACCACTGACTGATTGACTGACTGATTGACTGACTGATTGAGATACCTGGGTAAAACATTATGCATGGAGTCCCATCTTGGGGTCCCAGATTCAAAGATTGAGCCATGCTCACAGCCTACAGGTCTGAACCCAGATCTGCTGTTCGGGCATTCAAGGTTTCATAAGCCTGGTTGTTCAGGGTATCCGCGGTGTCTTGAAAAGTATTAAAAGTTGATGAATCAATTTTGGGAAAAACAAGACCCGTAATAAGTATTCAAAAGTCTTATCACGATTTTATGAGGTCTTGAATTTTGTAGGTATCTTTCTGAATTAGACTCTGTCCAAAGAGTTTGAGTCCTAAAAACGTTGAGTAAAAGTAAAAATGTATTAGTTTTTATAAAAAAAACAAAGATGAACCCGAAATTCTGTTGATAGTGGACTCTAGTCTATTGCAAACTAAAACTGTTAAGTTAAAGGTGTCACTGATGTAAACGGTTACAGCTCGAAGTGGCGGCGAGGTCTGGAAAAGTATTGACAAGGTCTTTAAAAAGTCTTAGAAAGGTATTGAAATTAACCTCAAGATTCCTGTATATACCCTGTTGTTTTCACTAAAGGTTTCACTGGCGTTGACACTGAGGTTCTGCTTCCAGGTACTACGTGGACGGCTCTACAGACATCCTGTTTGAGCGATGGTTCTACTGTGAAAACCTGGGGACCCAGTTGGCACCAGTGATCAAGGAGTAAGACATACACTGAACAAAAATAGAAACGCAACACTTTTTAGCTTTTGCTTGAACTTTTCACGAGTTGAAATCAAAGAACCAGAGACTTTTTCTACGTACACAGAAGGCCTATTTCTCTCAAATTGTGTTCGAGCACTTCTCCTTCGCCCGAGATAATAATCCATCCACCTGACAAGGTGTGACCTATCCAGATGTTGATTAGACGGCGTGATTGTTGCACAGGTGTGCCTTAGGCTGGTCACGATAAAATGCCACTCTAAAAATGGGCATTTAATATCACATGGCACAATGCCACAGATGTCGCAAGTTTTGAGGGAGCTAAAGTCTTAGGTCTTTGATTTCAACTCATGAAAAAGGAGCACAAACAAAAGTATTTAGTTTCTATTTTTGTTCAGTGTAGATAGATATGACATAAAGATTTATACAAACATTTACCCCACCCAAGAGATCAGATTGAGCCAATGTTGTAGTCTTCCAGACAAGGGGAGTCTTCCATGGCTCTGACTGTGGCACGCTGGCTTTAAAGCAACTCGTGACGTTAGAATTATAAGGTTCTATCTCCATTTTTGGTCAAAATTTTGTTTTTTTACATAATCTGATCCATTAGGTGTTTATTAATGCCTGCGTGGTGTTATTTTTTAAATGTAGAATTTTTTTTTGCTAGTAATTCATACGATTTGGCATGACAGTACCCTAAACGGAGATAGAACCTTATAATTCTAAGCTCACGAACTCTCATTGATGTCGGCATGTAGGGTTGATCACCAAAACATGGGGAACAATGGGGAAAATGCATTATTTTCATTTGCAAACAGCACTAGATTTCTATTATCAGTCGTGCTCAAGGAATTACCATTAAGAGCGGCATTACTTGTTCAAAACATCATTACAAAATATTCTATTTCAACAAAACATTGTAGATTCAATCCTAAAGTGGCCTATTTACTCAAACAAAAATCACTAATAGCTGCTTTAACACAATCGTGTGAGTACTGCTGCACTCGGTTTTGGTATGATAATGGTTATGACACTGCTTCAAGGGTGTGCTGTTATGGTGTGACATGATTGTGAATGCAGCCTCAGGCAGACCGATCATACATGTTACAGAATTGCACACTGACTTAGAACACACAGTGGGGTTCAGACACCCTGACGGCTCGTGAGCTTAGAATTATAAGGTTCTATCTCCGTTTAGGGTAGTTCAGAGATATTGAGCGTCAACGTTTTTACATTCCATTATGTTTTGTGAGATGGAACCTTGGATCAGATGTATGTTTGTACCCTCTCAGGTTTTTGGCGTCCGAACAGCATAAAACAGGCAAGCCAAACCCAGGTATGTCCCACAATCCTACGTACCAATCTATAAT
>NC_137674.1:17522689-17547689 GCF_963989245.1 Nansenia antarctica
CACTGGTATGATGAGGTGGAGGTGAGCGTGGTTGACACATGGGCTACGTGTTCCATGGCTGCCTCTAGACACGCCCACCGCTGTCCAGCCGTACTCTCAGAGTGTTCTCGATCACGTGCTGCTCGGCGATCAGCGAGGCCACGGCCCACGGTATGGCGTACTCCAGAGTCACAAGGCCCAACACGTTATAGCTGAACCCCGAATAGTCCCAGGGACACGCCCCCAACAGGCTCAGCGCCACGCCCCAGCTGAACTCCCACAGGTAGATGAACAGGGTGTAGGTCAGCATCCGCAGCGGCAGGGGGCACCGGCGAGCCAGCAGACAGCCGCGCAGACGCTCCATGAGGAAGATGGCGAGGGCGTACATGGGGAGGGCCCAGAGGCTGCTGTGTCCGGCCAGCCTCGTGTCCCGGAACGCCCAGAAGTCGCAGAGCGCGGTGAAGACCACCTCGCAGAGGCAGCCGTGCAGGGCGTAGACGTAGAGGCGGGCCAGGGGGTTGAGTGACAGGCGGGTAGACGGCGCTGACGCAGCAGACAGGGCTTCCTCATCGTTGGCTGCCTCTGCAACAGGGAGATTCACATTTACATTTTCTACATTTTTGGCATTTAACAGACGCCTTATTCCAAAGCGACTTACAATCAATACATTTGAATACTAAGCAAGTGAATCATCAATCCACCAGTCGTAGCAGGAAGAGTAATCCAGCTCAGGCCCGGGGCCATTGGTAGAAGGAAAAACCTTCTTCTATCACCTTCTTCTAAAGCTAGGTTTTTAAAATATACTGTATATATATATATATATATATATATATATATATATATATATATATTTAGACACTGGAGAAACAGAGAAACAGAGAAACAGAGAAACAGAGAAACAGGGGGGCAATAGATGTTTTTAGGGACATAGTAGAGGGGAAAAGCGGGTGTCTTCAGGAGACGCAGTGCTGGGGGTACAGATAACTGCTGTGGTACACATGTCTCACACTGGGCCTGTCCAGACTGCTGGGAGATAGTACTAGTATAGTTGATACTGGTGGTGCACCAGTCTTTCTTCTTGCGTTGGTTTAATGCTCACATTGATCTTATGCTGTATATACTGTATGCTCCTAACACAAGATAGTCTTAATCTTTTTCCACTTGAAACAGCATTTTCGCTTTCTTATTTACTTTAACAATCTCTCTCTCTCTCTTTCTCACCTACGCACACACAAACACACACGTCATCTAATCCTTCCTGTTTCTTATCTTTCCTCAGGTTGAGAATATTGCAACAAATGTGTACCGGTACTGTAAGATACAGTGTATGCATGCTACACATATTGTAGCCCCAACCCAACGGTCACACATTGCAAAAACCTGAAACACAATAATATACAGGGGATTTTAAAGGCTCAGCATGCATTGGTCATTTCAGTCACATACTAGGTTGGCACATACAATCCTAAAATAAAATAAACTATGTTGTGGCCTATAGTTCTTTTTCATTTCGAATATGAAATGGCCAAGATGTCAAGGCTTCTAAACAGGCTGATTTTCTGGTGAACTTATTACTAGTTTGACTTTCTCATGGTGGGGAACCGTGGCACACCGTGGCACAAGATGCACAGAAGAGGTGTGAGGGGGGGTTGACTTCTAGTGAATAGGGCCTGTGGTTGATATGAGGTGTATTTATTTATTGGTATGATTGAAAAGAATGCTTGGTTCAATCTCTTCTTTTCACTTTGTTACATTTAAATAAGGCAATAACAAACCAGTCACATGGGGAATCATACAATATCATAAAACAATGTCTGAGGAGTGCTGCCTTGCTCTTTTTGAGTGTCATGGCCCATCATGCTTTGCAGCTTGTTACCTTGTTTGCATGTTGTTTGCATGTTACCTTGGTATTATGACTGTTCTTATGGAGTCTTATTGCCTCTTTGTGATGTGTTAAGTGTGCTTCTCCTGTACAGATAGGCCGTTTATATGGTGTTAATTGTTCTTCTCTGTCAGTTCTGCAGTTTCTTTTTATAAACTAGTAAAAGGGGAAGGAAAACATGATGCAGCTGATTTCTGTCTTCACTTGTAAGACAAGTAAAGAGAGTTTTCCACTTAAAAGAAAACCTGTTGCTTGATGCTTTGCTAAGCAGATGCTCTTAGCAAGCTAATCCACTTTGCAAGTACATTGCCTGACTACAGAAGCAGACAGAAAAAGGCTTAAAATCACATAAATAATTGTAAGACAAGTGCATCTGCATCATGTTTTCCTTCCCCTGCAACTGGTGAAGTTCGCTACAATATGCCTTTATGTAATTGAACCAAATTTGATTGACAGGAAACTGCTTGTTACCAGTTGGAATTGTGGTTTGAACAAACTCAAACAATCAGGTTGTAATAATATATTTAATTATATGATTATATTATTAATAATGTGTGTATCATTGAGTGAAATAATGAATAATAAATAACTAAATTACCTGTTACCCCGTTGAAGTATTAGGTAGATCCATGTCATTTTTTACCACATGAACATTCTAGCTTTAATCTCTCTCTAAATAATGATCGGGTACCTTTCAGGGAAATCACAGGAGATAATAACTTACTATGCTTTCAATGTATTTTCTTGTTAACTATTTGGATTATCTGTGATTTTAAGCCTTTTTCGTCCTGCTTCTGTTGTCAGGCAATGCGCTCCAAAGTGGATTAGCTTGCTAACAGCGTCAGCTTAGCAAAGCCTCAAGCAACAGGTTTCTTTTAATCTCTGTAGAAAATGCTCTTCTCTTGTTTTGTTGTAAAAAATGTTTTATTGGCTATTCATAACTGTTGTCGAGATATGCAGTCTTCTATAACCAGCATAGTCAGCATGATTAGTCAGCAAATAACCAATCCAATTTCATTTGAACAGAATTTGTTCCATAAATGGCATCATTTTGTCATAACATATGGAGTGTGTGTTCTAATACTGTTGTGACTATACAGACCTACTCGTCTATACTCTCTATATATACGTATTGTACAACACACCATACTCACCCATCTTTTTCATCCTTTTACTGCCTTGGATGCTCCTTATATGTGATGTTCCTGCATTCATCCCTGAGCCCTGACTGTTATCCCAATGGCTTTGCATTTAATCTCTTTCCTGTCTGTATGTATGTATGTGTGTGTGTGTGTGTGTGTGTGTGTGTGTGTGTGTGTGTGTGTGTGTGTTGATCCTTGGCTAAACATTAAGCCAGTCGGCAATCAGAGGTAGACAGTGATGTCTCTGCTACAGGACAAGGTCCTGGTTGGGTGCGGGGGGGGGGGGGGGCTTTATCGCTCACCTGGGCAATCACTGACAATGAGAGTGTGTGTATGTCTGTGTTAGTAAACTAAGAGTGTGTGTATGTCTGTGTTAGTAAACTGAGAGTGTGTGTATATCTGTGTCAGTAAACTGAGAGTGTGTGTATGTCTGTGTTAGTAAACTGAGAGTGTGTGTATGTCTGTGTTAGTAAACTGAGAGTGTGTGTATGTCTGTGTTAGTAAACTGAGAGTGTGTGTATGTCTGTGTGTTAGTAAACTGAGAGAGTGTGTGTATGTCTGTGTGTTAGTAAACTGAGAGTGTGAGAGTGAGAGTGTGAGAGTGAGAGTGTGTGAGAGTGAGAGTGTGTGCAACAGAGGTCCTTCAACTGTCTTATGGGTGTGTCTCAGAGGAGGGGGCTTATCAGGGGACAAGGACAGGGAGTGTCTGCGTGGAGCTACAGAGCGTTACCATAGATTGGAACATTTCAACATTGTATTGGCATTCATCTAGTGGGATAAGTACTAGTTATGGTAGCACTAGTTACTAGTACACTTGTTACAGGTCTGTGATTACTGTTTACATGGTGAGTTCCTCACCTTAAGAACTTGCTTCATGCATGGGATTGGGTATGATTGTTCGAGAATCCAGATGGCAATTATGAATTGTGAATTGTGTCATATATTGAGTCTAGACAACTCATTATTGAGTTACACAATCTATGATTAATAATTGTGGTCCAAGTGCCAAACTACATGCTTACTGCTGCATAGTTTGTCTAAGAATATCATGTAAAAGTGGTATCTTTGTCATATACAAGCTACTGAGGGCAAGTGACTATTTACAGGGTTCCCACACCTTCTGAAACATCAAATTCAAGCACCTTTCAAGGACTTTCAAGACTCAATTCCCTCATATTCAAGCACCCAACACAGCATAGTTTGAGACAGATCTAGATGAGAATTTATATAATAGGAACTATCCGCTCACAGACAACAATTAAAAAGAGAGGCTTGAATGTGTGAACACTAGATGGTCTCTTGCATTCTCTACCACAGCAATATAGTAAAAAAGAAAAAAGAAAATCAATTCAAGCACTTTCAATGACTATGTCTATTTTCAAAAACTTTTAAGACCTTGATTTCTTTTTCCCAAATTCACAAACTTTCAAGGATTTCAAGGACCCGTGGGAGCCCTGTATTTCTCACTAAGCACACACCATGTACCCAGACTACCTATCTATTACTTGTATTACTACCACTCTTGTATTGCTCAGTTTGTCTCTTGTCTTATTTGTCTCTTACAACTATTGTCACGTGTCTAAATGTCTCCCATGTGTCTGTTTTACTATTGCCACTTTATTTCTCTTGTTGCTGCAATGTCATGAAACTGAAGTCAAATAATATGACTCTCTTATACTCGTATAATGGGATGTAACAATACACTTGAAACTTGATATAAGCAAGTGAAGTATGTTATTTTCATAAGAATGATTTGCCATCTACAGGTAAATCATGGTATTTAATACTGTATGAGTTACCCTCAGACTTAAATGTATGCATGGTTATAATGAGATAGGCCGGCTGCTTTGAACCTTCGCCACAAACCAGACCGCTGTATATCGCTGGAAATTTCGTGACATTAGAATTATAAGGTTCTATCTCCATTTTTGTCAAAATTTAGTTTTTTACATAATCTGATCCATTAGGTGTTTATTAATGCCTGTGTGGTGTTATTTTTAAAATGTTTGACATTTTTGAGTTACAAAAAGGTTCCCTCCCACAAAACATAATGGAATGTAAAAACTTTGAGGCTCGATATCTCTGAACTACCTTATAATTCTAAGCTCATGATTTCAATTGAGCAAATAGATGCGGACCTGGTCCATTCTTTCTTCTTCGGCCTCAGTATTCAGTCATAGGCACTCCTGGAATGATTCATATAAGAGCGAAGTCTCTGGTGGTTTTTGGTAAGTTATTATCATAAGAATGATATACATTTGTACATGATGCACATGAAATACCCACAACATGTGATGAAAGATGTTACTCTAAGCAAGGCGGCGGAAGATGTTACTCTAAGCAAGGCGGCGGAAGTCATCAAATATTTCATGCAAAAGACACAGGAAACAGCAATATCTGTTAGACGTTATCTGAGCAGCATACGGATGTCTGTATATTGCTATGACTATTTGCTCTTCCTTTGTCCCCTTTGTACTGTTCTTATCTCATGTACTGTATTGATGTTGCTGCCATTTGTGCTTGAATGTCTTGTCTCCCCGGCATGTTTGTGCTTGCTCCAATTATGCTTGATATGTTTGTATGTCCTGCTCCATTTGTTTGTGTTTGCTGCAATTGTAATTTTTTAAACTAATGTATTTTATTTTAGAGAGCCTATTGTCAACTGGCCCGGGGACTACAGCTGGAAATTAGCCATGTAGGCTAAAGCTGCTCCATTTACTGTTGTTACAGTTAATTAATGGGGACTGTCCACGACATCATAAACTAATAAACTAAACTAAACTAAACGGACATGCAGCCACACCCAGACTTTTGCACACCAACGTTCACACCAACGTTTCGTTACGTTCACAAGTAGCGATGCAATAAATGAGTTGCGAAGCAGATGTTGACGGCTCCACTATTAGGCCCTCACTGTTTGTTCTGTGTGCCCGGTAATAAAGCAGGGAAATGAGAGAGATATCAACAGATCAGAGTCCACTGCTATGACAGAGGAGGGCCGGGTGTGTGAACTATGCACACTGTGTGGGGGTCAATGACCAACAAGGCAAGTGTGTGTGTGTGTGTGTGTGTGTGTGTGTGTGTGTGTGTGTGTGTGTGCGTGTGTGCGTGCATGCAAGTGTGCATGTGAGACAGTGATACTGTGAAAATAGTTTAATTTTAATATTAAATATTCAACGTTATGGAGGAAAACTACTGTTGACATTTGCTCACAGAATGTTTCTCCTTTCACAAAACACAGGAAGTATTGACCCACTGCTTGTACTACTTACAATCGATGTGTTCATTCCACTAAAAACTATCCCCATTTCCTGTTGCTCTTCAGAACTCAGAACAATGTAAAACACCAAGCTAATTTAGAAGAAATCAAAGGTGAGTAGACAATCACAGAAGTCTAAAAGTATATCTTTATTATATCTCAACTCGCACAAGAATAGTTTATACCCACAAAAGTCTTGCCCTCAGGCCATTTGCAGTAAATGACCCATAAAAACACCTTTGTGCTTTTCCATTTACCATCCTTAGTCCATAGTAATAGCAGTAATAGTCCAGAGGATGGAGAATAGGCAGAGGGAATGAGGAAAGAGCAGAAACTAACATACAGTATTCAGACACTTTTGTATGACTCAGTTTGTCTCGTGTCTTATTTGTCTCTTGTCTTATTTGTCTCTTACAACTATTGTCACTTGTCTAATTTGACCCACTCGTCTCTTTAACTATTGAAACTACTACTTGAAACTTAATATAAGCAAGTGAAGTATGCTATTATCAAAACAATTCTATACATCTGCAGGTAAATTCCACTCAAAAGGTTAATGTTTTTGACATTCTACACAGACCCCACTGTGTAGTCATGGTGAATGGATACTAAGGGGCCAGTGAAACACGTCAAGTTGGTACAAACAGTTGACTTGCTCTGACCGAGCCTCGATGTTGTGACCTCTGGTCTACCAACACACACGACAGTCTCCTCTAATACCCGATGTTAACCAGCTACGCTATTGAAAAGCTAGCAATTCAACAGCGAAGGTGGGAGTATTTGAACTTGAGGAGTGATTTTACCATCTCAACGACACCAGTGAGTGACTGCTTGTGACTGCCAACTGCCAGAGCTGGCTCAAAATGAATAGTGATGTCATCATCTTGTCTCAGATCAAGGCTCAGAGGAAGTCAGCATTACAAGTAACTGTCTGAAACTGACTGGTGTAGACCTACTCAATCTCTCCCTCAAGCCAGACGAAAATCTTGATTGGTGAGTAATGAAAAACTTTCTTGAAACCTTTGTTATATGAATACAGTAGTTCTGACACATCAGGAGAGGGACGCCACATAAGAAGAATACCATTGATTCTAAAGTGTTTTTTTATTTATTCTCAGCGATATTTCAGCATGTATTTCCCATCAAAGTGTTATTTGTGACAGCAGCTGGTGAAACTAGGAACAAATCGCCAACCGACGGACCGTTCAGACTTTTATTCAGAAATATAGAAATGCATTTCGGCATTGTTGAAAATCAACGACACGCTCGCTAGTCGAGCCAAAACATTGCAATGCAATGGATTCGGTGAGTAATTATTAACCTAGTTAGTGTGGAGTAGTGGGGATTACTCACCAAATCCATTGCATTACAATGTTTTGGCTTGACTAGCGAGTGTGTCATTGATTTTCAACATTTAACATTTTCAGAATAAAAGTCTCAACAAATTGTTGGTTTCAACAGCTGCTGGCACATTTGAGCAGCTCTGTTTAATAAAATATGTTTTTTGGGGGGGGGTTTTGGCCACCATCGCCCTCCACTAACCGTCATCGGGGTACGAAAGAGAACTTTTTCTGCCAGCTATGTAATATGTTGACAACAAACATGGATAGAAAAACGTAATACTGTATAAACTGTATAAACCTGTAATCTTAAAGAGGTCTTACTGCACCACTGACCAGAACAGGATTACAATAGATACACTACTTGAGAAAGCGGTACACTGAACAGAAAATACATTTGTAGAAAATCCAATTGCCCATCTGAATGTCTTGAAAGATTTAAATTGGACGTAATGTTTCTCTCACGTTTGCCTTTTGTACAGATCTCCCCCTAGGATGTGTTGAAAAGAGGAAACAGCAGACGTATATGTAAACACCATCCACATTTCCCAGAAGAGAACATACTGTTGCAATGGACGAAATGGATGAAATGGATGAAATGACTACAGTGCTCAATAAAACCTCCTGTATAAACACCCAGAACCTGGTAGCCACAGTTCTGCCTCCTGTACTGATCATTGAGCTTCTACTGGGCATACCGGGCAACGTTGTGGCTCTGTGGATCTTCTGCTGTCGTATCAGAGCCTGGAGAGCCAACACCCTGTTCCTCTTCAACCTGGTGGTGGCTGACTTCCTGTTGCTCATCTGCCTGCCCTTCCGCATCGACAACCTCCTCCGTGGGGAGCACTGGGTGTTCGGTGGCGCCTGGTGCCGAATCAACCTCTTCATGCTGGCAGTGAACCGCTCAGCCAGCATCGCCTTCATGACCGCAGTGGCCTTCGACCGCTACTTTAAGGTGGTCCACCCGCACAACCGCATCAACCGCATGACGTCGGCTCAGGCCAAGTTGGTGGCGGGAGGTATCTGGATGGCGGTGATCGCACTGCGGTTCCCCTTGTTGCTCACAAACCTTCTGCGTCCGTACAAAGACTACCTCCTGTGTCGCAGCTTCGGCACGTACAAGACCGTCCCCGCAGGGGTCAAGGTTCACTACCTGGTCTATGTGGGAGAGTTCTTCATACCGCTGTTGCTCCTGCTCTTCTGCTCGGCTAGGATCACCTGCATCCTACGCCACCGGCAGATGGACAAGGAGCAGAGGGTCCGCAGGGCCATCCGGACGGTGGGGGTGATCGTAGCCGTGTTTGTCGTCTGCTTCATGCCCGGCATCGCCACCGGCCTGGCTACGTTGCTCATCGGAAACCGACCCGATAGGTGTAAGGCCTACAACATGTCCGCCCAGCTCTTCAGCCTGTCCATCGGGTTCACCTACCTGAACAGCGCCCTGGACCCGGTCATCTACTGCTTCTCTAGCTCCTTGTTCCGCAACGTGCTGAAGAGCTCCATCAACAAGCTGGGCGTGGTGGACATGAGGCTGAGCCGGCGGGGCAGCATGGCCAGCGATGGGTGATGAAAAGAGAAGCCCATATCTTCAAAGGCTGGAAACACCTCAAGGGCTCCCACACCTATAGTGTAAACCACCATAAACCACCATGGACATAAGTGCAGATGTAATCCAGTTCTAATCAAACAAGAACCAACATCACAGGTACATTAGTTAGTGAGCTAATGCAACAGAAAGAACAAAAACTCACAATTACCCACAATTCCCTTCCAATAGAAGGGAGCATATTTGTGGATTTGTGGGTAATTATGAACTACTGTTCTTTATGTTGCATTATTTCAGTAAGAAATGTAAGAAAAAATAAGAAAAAAGTTGAACGTACTGAGCGTAGTTGTAATTTATTTTTACTGTAATTTATTTTAAGTTGGAACTACTAGCAAAATAATGCTCAATTTACAACATTGTTTTGGTAGGAGTACGAAATACAACAGAGCTATTTTCACTCAAAAGCAACATGTTACATTTACTTACATGTAAGTTGGTAATTTGTTAACTTAACTTAAAAACACAAGTACATTCCACTTCCCATGAGATTTTTACACTTTTGGAAATGTTCAAGTTCACCTAACTCAATATATACATGTTAGTCATGCCTGGGATTTTACTGTGTACTGTATATATGTATATATCTAAAAATGATGGACTTGTAAAACCAAATTTGATGTCTTAGGCAGTCACATTTTAGCAACAACATCACCGAATGGACTGTGCCCAATATGTTTAACCCTTGTGTGATGTTCACTTTTTGGACCCTTTCGTACTGTTCGGGTCCAGTTGACCCGGGACATCATTGGGGTTTTAAAAGCACTTGTCTTGACACGGTGCTCCTAGTCCCAAGGGTGACCCGTACAAGGGGGTATACTCATTAAAGGGCGCCTCCTGTGGGCACAAACAGGTACTGTACCCAATAATGCACAATAGGTACTGTGTTCACATTCAAAAGTGCATATCTTTTATTCTGGTGGATCTAGGGGGCTGCCCTTTGGAGAGGCTGGAGCAGATGATGCTTAGTAACAACCCACAAAGTGTCAGGGACCCTGGGAATAGGTGGGACCGAACGACAGCATGATGAGTAGAAGCATTTTTATGCACATGATGCCCCTAACTTTGAAAATGCAAAATCCACTATAATAAAGACCTGGGTGTCATAAATCATACTTATCTAGGAAAAATGTTAATGAAACAATGTTTTCATTGCTGTTTATTATTTTGAATTTATATTGTCAATTGACTTTCACATTTATCTAATTATAATCAAAGCTGTAAAGAAAATATAGGTGATGAACAAGAATAGAAATGAAAGAACCAAACTAAGATTGTTTTTGCCAATAGCTATGAAATATATCTCTCAAAAATGTCTGCAAATGCAGAATCACAAAACACGAACGGAATGTACACTGTTTTCACTGTCACTGTCAAAATACAGTATTATGTCTGAAAAATCCCAAATAATTCTGAAATAACACTGGCTACAATTGTGTGTGCATGGGTATGCCTGTCTACACAACACATGAACCACAGAATGTGACAGTGTGTGTACCTCAAATGTACTTTTTGCAGTTGTTGCATACGTTCTGTACAGTGTTAGAAAATGTAAAAATGTTTACAATGTTGCACTTCAAAGGGTAAAAAGTGTGAGAGCAGACGGCTTCTTGGCGCGGGAAAGCCAGAGCAGAGGTGTGTGAGTGAGTGAGTGAGTGTCAGTGTGAGTGTGTGTATGTTTCTGTGTGTCTCTGTGCATCCGGGCCTAAATGACCCGAACATCTTATGAAGGACATAAATGTGTTGGGGTATTGTAGGATGTGTAAAAAAAAAAAAAAAAGCTTTTACATGTTTTTCATAGAAAATAAGCCAAGGCCATGGAGTTTCAGATTGATAAAATGTATTCTTGTACCATTTCTCTTTAAGTAAACATTTAAAACGGGTCCGGTTGACCCGAACATCACACAAGGGTTAAGAATACTTAGCAGGATAATGAGATGGCATTTAGGGCTTTCTGTGGTACTACTGAACATCTACAAGTGTCCTGGAGGTTGAGATTCCATGCGAACCGAGTGAGAAGTGTAGGTCATTGCGAGTAGGGTAGCGTCCACTGCAGGACTGCAGTCCGGTGGAGGTCCTATATTGGCGTGCCTCCTCTCACAAGGGGCGCTAAAACAATCGTGACGTTGGAATTATATGGTTCTATCTCAATTTTAGTCAAAATTGAGTTTTTTACATAATCTGATCCATTGGGTGTTTATTGATGTGTGGTGTTATTTTAAAAATGTTGACATTTTGAGTTAGTAAAATACAAAGGTTCCATCTCACAAAACGTAATGGAATGTAAAAACTTTGACGCTCAATATCTCTGAACTACCCTAGACGGAGATAGAACCTTATAATTCTAAACTCACGCAAAGCACATAGTGTGTAAGAAATGTAAATCTTTACCTTTTCTTTTGACTGTTTTCCCCTGCTTTTATATTCATTCTATGCTTGTATATGTTTTTATATTCACTTTATGTTCTTATTCCTGTTGTAAAGCACTTTGAGCTGCATTTCTTGTATGAAAGGTGCTATATAAATAAAGCTTAAAAAAAAAAGTGTGTTCCAAATTGAAAAGTTTGAAAAGACGCCAGGATATTCAAGGCTTTATTTAATAGCTGATTAATAGCTTTCAAGGGCCATGAGAACCCTGTACCACATATGGGAGACTCTAGTGTATTAGTCCTACAGTCCCCCAGAGTCAACTCATATGGGGGACTATATACAGTATAGTATTAGTGCTTTTTGACAGCCCTGCCAGTGCGTGACAAAGCTTACTCGAGGCCAGCTAGTGCTCCAAGCCTGCTGCTTCAAAGCCTGATGCTGTAGTGAACAAGACAGTTTGTCTGTGATGCGATGTGGAAGAAAGGTGATTTGGCCTCAGGAGGACCAGGGTGTAGAGGAGGCTAAAGCACTAAGTTAGGCCCAGAGTTAGCACCTGGAGTGACTGGAAAAGCAATTGGACTTGACAAGCACAACATAAGCCCTGCTGTAGAAAGGCTGGCTGTTGTGACTTAATGAGTGTGACTAGCTGCCGATCAGACAGAGGAATCATGGAATGGAAGTTAATTAAGCAGTAATGCCAGAGAGAGAGCCATTTATCCTCAATAGTGTCACTGGGGGGGGGGGGTAGTTGTTAGGCACCACATTAAGGAGCGCCGGCAAACCTTGACGATAAATCACGGCCTCAAGGGCCTTATTGCTTTTCTACATTATACAAATCCAAAGATTCAGACAAGAAAACAAGGTTTTATGTGTTTATTTTGTGATAGATTGTGGTAGAGTCTGCCCTCTGTTCAAAAACGAGGTCTCAAAGTACCACTGTTGTCATAAACAAATCTACGACAGCGTATGACTATCATAACAGTTTGTGTGTCCATGACGTTACCATAGATTAAGGCATGGCTTCCAACACCACAAAGTTTGTCCTGATGAAACCGTTGAGTAACAAGCCTGGCGGTATGCTCACTAATGATCAGTGGTTATGTGTGAAATGTGAGGGAAATAAGAGTATCGAGCTGAAAGAAAGTCCACATTCTATTTTTAATTAGCCCACATTCGATTTCCATAACAATGCAATATCATACAGTGCCTTTTTTCCCTCATGATTTGTGTATATGTTAAATCCCTCATACCTTCCAGTTTGCAATGTTTTATATTTTGTGTTCATTTAATAGAAAAATTCATTTTGACTTTTTTGTGGTACCTGTGCCAAACTGGGGGCAGGTGGTTATCTATTGTTCATATCTGTTATGGATTGCGCAGTTGTGCTATTATTTTGATTTGGTCACACCAAATTTGTTCATGCAATAGTAAAAAATTAGGAGGCTAATCATCTTAGAAATGCATTCGAGACCGCTTGTGCTATAGTATCTGTGCTAAACAGTCCTCTTTTCATTACAATGTTCTTACTGTTTACAAACGCATACAGAAATGCATGACATGCTGTATATAGCCTACACTGCCTATTCTTTGGTAATATTTTTTTTTTATCCCAATCGAAGGCAATTCCAGGCAGGATGACACCGACAATTTCGGCCAAGACAACTCATATGGATATTGAATTGAGAGAATATTGAACATTAAATTAGGCTTCATTTATTCATTAATGAACTATTCACACAGTGTTGAGGAGTGTCTGTACAAATGATAAGGCACTGTGCAGACCATGTGACTTGATGATAGAAAAGCTCAATATATTTTCTTACTGGACATTGTTAATGTGCATGCATGCCAGATACAATATCCATGTTCTCTGTCTAAACTAAATATAAATGACATCTATAGTCAAATGAAATTAAGCATTATTGATGTATATGATATTATTGGCCATTATCAAAGGCAACTCAATGTAGCAAGATAGAGCTGGCAGTAGCAGTGCAGCATCAGCGGACACACTGTCTGTGTGACACCGCATGCCTAAGGGACAAATTCCACTGCAAGCGTCGACCTTACCTACGCGTTGCATGTGAGTCTCATTTAGGCGCCCTTTCTAGCAGGTTGTAGCAGCCCCACCTGCCACGCTGACTGCTGCTGCTCACTCGCTAGAGAATAGAAGGCTCGCCTATTCAACGTGTGTTTTTCAGCGCGAGGCCGACATGAAAATGATCTACCAGCAACATAGACTACAGTTTCAATGTCTACATCTGTAAATATGTCTATTTTTTTTTTTTTTTTAAATCAACACTTCCGCTATCTGTTCCAAAGCAGCAACCCCCACGTAGACTATAATTATATTATGTTAACATCAGGTGAACTGCAGTATTTTCCCAGTGATTTCTCACTCTCTCTTGCCATGGCGACATTGTGTCGTGTGAAATGACATGTTGTTGGCAGGATTGCAAAATATTAAAACATTAAAGCACCACTCTCTGCTTCTCTCTGAGTCTCCCTGTCTATGTGCCCACTTGGACTCTAAAAGACGAGGTACTCGTATCTATGTATCGTCATCTTGGTGCGTTCATCTAGCATCAATAGTTCTCGATAAGCACACCTCTGAAAACCTGTAGAACACAAAACCTGTAGAACAGACAACACCACGCTATTTGAGACGCGCTGCTGAGGTAGGGAGACACAGCAGAAACGCGCCCAGTGAGGACGACGCAGCAAAAAGTCCAGCAAAAGTTCCGCCATGCACAGGTAAGGTAAGGTAAGGTAAGGTAAGGTAAGGTAAGGTAAGGTAAGGTAAGGTAAGGTAAGGTAAGGTAAGGTAAGGTAAGGTAAGGTAAGGTAAGGTAAGGTAAGGTAAGGTAAGGTAAGGTAAGGTAAGGTAAGGTAAGGTAAGGTAAGGTAAGGTAAGGTAAGGTAAGGTAAGGTAAGGTAAGGTAAGGTAAGGTAAGGTAAGGTAAGGTAAGGTAAGGTAAGGTAAGGTAAGGTAAGGTAAGGTAAGGTAAGGTAAGGTAAGGTAAGGTAAGGTAAGGTAAGGTAAGGTAAGGTAAGGTAAGGTAAGGTAAGGTAAGGTAAGGTAAGGTAAGGTAAGGTAAGGTAAGGTAAGGTAAGGTAAGGTAAGGTAAGGTAAGGTAAGGTAAGGTAAGGTGAGGTGAGGTAAGGTAAGGTGAGGTCGGTGGTGGGTTTTCGGTGTAAGAGCCACAGCAGACACGCTGTCTGTCTGACACCACACGCCTTAGAGCCGCAGCAGCTGTCTGTGTGACACCACACGCCTAAGAGCCGCAGCAGCTGTCTGTGTGACAACACTTAATCACCCATGAGGGGTCATTTGACCGCTGTGAGTAAAAAAACATGTTATATCTTTGCACTCAATCAAATTTCAGGACCCTCCTTTCATGACTTGTCCTAGATATGTGCGTTCTACCACCCAGTATCCTTACATTTTCAGGATAAGCTAATATAAAGCTATTTAGCAGTTTTTCGGTGTAGGAAACAGGCTCATTTACAAGCGGCCAACTAGTAGTCGTTGTGTGTAAGTAGCAGATCTATATTCTAAAGAGGGGGTGACCCCCGAGGCGGCTCTTTTACTAGGTAAAAAGGCACAGCTGTTCTAGTGCTCAGAGCCGCAGCAGACACGCTGTCTGTGTGGACACCGCATGCCTACTGTTTTATATGTATAATCAGTGGTGTGCCGTCAGGGCCAGCAAGGCCTTCTCTGCTGGCCTAAACATAATCAGAATATACATTTAATTTTGATATATTTTTTCTACAAATATGTATTAAATTATTCCCGTAGTCTGTTCTCTTCATTTCATAGCTTTCCTCTTGGTTGCGCTGCTTCCAGACATTTGGAGGGCTGGCCTTTAGCTTTTATCCAATCATATTTCAGCCATAATGTGTTGCCAGGGTACCAAGAAATCTGCCCGCCTGCAGATTCAACAGTGGCGCGAGTACAGATTGTAATTTAAAGTGAATGAGAAAAGAACTGTGGCGTGCCGTAGTCAGATCTCGAGTTGGCGAGCAAATCCAAGCAAATCCGACGAAGGGGCCTGCTGGATGGCGGAGCACCTGATCAGCACCTGCACGTCTTTTGATTGGATACAAACTATTGGGAGGCGGAGCCTACAAGCAGCCACAATGGCTGAAGGAGGAGAAGAGGTAGATTTGGTGGCAGATATTATAACAACAAAGAAGAACCTTCTAAGAAAAGTAGACATAATCAGAAGAGAACGGCCGACCCCGACGTTAGCGACGCTATCCATGTAGAAAATGACTTATTGGTGGAACTGATCAACTGTACAACAGAGACATTGAAGTCTTCTTGAGGAAAGAAAGGAGGATGGATTTTGTGTTCAAATAATCAGTTGTTTTGGTGAGTACAAAGCATTTAATGTTTTCTGCAAGAGATGTAGACATACGGAGCGACCCTGGGGTCCATAGATATGTGTGTTGTGTTGCCTGGCTCAGTTGTGTGAGTAAGTGGGGCTTCAATGCGATCTTCTAACCACTTCCCGGGCTGCTACCATGGAAAACGACACACCCCCGTGACCGTATGAACACGAGGAAGATAACCATCCTTAAATGGAACCTCGAAACGGTTCTCCTATCGAGATCGACAGACCGCAAAGTTCGGGAAATAACTGACGCTTTCGTTTTCATGCAATGAATTGAATACACCCAGACAAGGTGCCGCTATAATAACAATGGCAACGCCCGGTTATACTGCGTTTCTGTCTAAATGTATAGTTTCTAGAGCCATGGCGTCATAATGATGGTATTAAGAGGTGGAATAATTCAGGTAGGACATCACTGAAGGCCTAGGTGTGAAATGCACCGCCCGCCACTGTGTATAATGCCACTTGTTCTGCTGCAGTGTCACTAGACAACATGGTTTTGATGTTCCTATTCCCGGTTTAGGGAGCCAGTTGTTTTTATTCCCAGTTTAGGGAGACAGCTGTATGTTTACAGATAGGAAGGATGGCAGAGAGGAGGAGGGGAGAGAAGAGGAGAGTTAACGAGAGGAGGGGAGAGGATTCGAGTAGTTTGTGCCTCACGTTATATGTACTGTATAAGTAGCCTATACCGCGTCGTCCTCTGATGAAATTATGCTTTACGTAGCCTAGATTATTCGCTCCAAACCAGTTAATGGAAACACGCCTAATTCGCATTTTCTTTCTTATTATTTTTTTTGAAAACTTTCAAAAGTTCCCTTAAAATTCCCTTGACATTAATTATTATCGAAACACGGCTATTGTGCCAAAGTTGCTTGCCCAGCCAAGTGGAAATGCATGGAATGCAAAAAAAAAAAAACTATCAGTTTGCAAGAGCATGCAAATCAAACTTCCCAACAAAGACAACATTACCATAGCACAGTACACACTGTTAGAGAGAACTCACAGATGAAGAGCAGACAGAGCTCTACAGAGATCGCATCACAATAGAGAACAATGGCAATACCAATGAGCAGGCTTATGTAGAGGTAGGAATTGGCACACCTCCACAAAAAGTCCAGTTCAAATTGGACACTGGGGCACAGGCCAATTAGTTATGAAAATCTGTGTTTTTCACCAATCGCGTGGACATCAATTCAAGATGGCTGCCAAACGAACCCCATGGGACATTAGTTGACCTTGGCAACATGAAGAAATCTTAACAAGACACCATTAGGGTCTTAAAAAAACAGGTTACGAAATAATGTCATTCGGGTACATGGGAACCTATTTCTCCTACTAGACTAAATAGCATTCCAACAAACATGTTCCACGCACTGTTCAAAAACATTGCACTGGGACCAGCAGCACATAGTCTCACCAATTCTAACTGGTGACATTCAATCAAACCAGGGGCCTCATTTATAGAAAGTACTTTGGATCAAATTTGATCTTACCCGTGGCATACGTAGAAAACCACGTCAAAGTAGGGATTAATACAATTTCAACGTGAGTCAATTTGACCGTGGAAACGATCGTAGCTCTACGTCAGGTCTTGACTTGACGTATGCACGTTACCTACTGGTTATGCAGAGTTATTACAGCCATGTGAGCCGCACTCGAACACGTTAATGCCTACTGTAATTCATGCGAAGTGAAAGTGGCTCGTAATAAAATTAACAATGTTGTTATCAGCCAAGAAAATGAGTTTAATTCAAGATTTAAAGGGAACTGAAGTTTATGATTGTATTTCAGTCTTCCTTTATATGCCATTAGGCTATTGTACGGTGTAATCATCCTAAATTGAGGCGTGATAAAGGCGAGATTCATTGTGATTCCGCAGGATTCCTTTGTATTTAGCATTATAAGCCCTGTTGTTTTTTTTACGATCATATGGGTCCATATCAACATTTTGACATACACAATGCATCTGGATGGGCATACAGAAAATCCTTCAAAAAACACCATCAACTCGTTTTCAGACGAGTAAAGACAGGGAATTCACCGATTGGTCACTGGTGTCCGCACCCCGCTATCACAGGGCGTAAATACAAAGCGCATTCACTTGCGTTCAATTTCAAGTATATTTGTTATTTATAGACGGAAGTACGCAACCCGTTTTATAAATAATGCTTACGTCCATTTAGAAAATGTGCTTACGTGCAAGTTAAAGTCATTTTTATAAATGAGGCCCCTGGGTTCCAGAAGTGTGTTTAGTGTTGATCCTCAGGTAGTCTACTGCACTTTGCACTTTACATGTTTTTGCACTAAGTTGTACAGTATATTTATTCACTCAACAACGAGTATTGTTGTGTTGTCGTCTTGTTGTTATATGTACTCTAGCTTGTTCAGCATGGAGACTACCAAGTCATGTTCCTAGTGCACCGCACATGGCGAATAAAGTTGAATTGAATTGAATTGAATTGAATATAGGGCAGTTAAAATGTCAACATACGGACAGCTCAATGCTGATGATCCCAGCAATGAGAACATGTAGTGACCTAAACCTAGTCAAAATAGTGATGGCTGTTAATGAGGAAAAGGGGGGAACAGAGAGTGACTCCCAAAGCATACTGGAGGAGGACACAGACGTATTCAACGGCATAGAAGAATTAATGATGGCAAGGGCGGTGATTCAATCCCTGGCTGGCCACGTGTCGAGGTGTCCTTGGGCAAGACACTGAACCCCAAATTGCTCACAATGAGCGGGCCGGCGCCTTGCATGGTAGCTTGCCGCCATTGGTGCGTGAATGAGAGGCCATTGTAAAGTGCTTTTGAATAAGGCGCTATATAAGTGCAGTCCACTTACCGGTACCATGATGAAGTGGAACAGCACGGTGGGTCTAATGGTCTGCATAGACTGTACTGCCTTATTATGCAATCTACTCTAATGTCTATTTTACAGAGCTTTGCATGTCTGAGACGATTCTAAATGGTACAAAATAAAAAGTGAGTAGTTGCTCAATTACCTCTAGGCATCTTGGGATTGATTCTTGTGACTGCAGCTCATGAATGACAGAATGTGAACATGCCGTGTATCTCTCCTCACATGATAATTGTTTTGATGGAAATCCACAGCAGCCGGACATGGCAACGGTAATGAAATGCCTCTCAAGAGTTACTCATACACACCGTCATTCAGGCACGCGGGAAGGTATTTTGACTGGGGGTGCTGAGGTGCTGTCTATATACGCTACAGGGAAAAAAATTGCCAGGGAAAAAATTATAACGATTTCTCTCCCTCCCTCCCTCCCTCCCTCTCGCTGATTGCTCGTTCGCTCACACGCACACAGTGGCATAACGACGGGCCCCAATGCACGGGCAATAATAGTTAAGCACGCACGCACCCACACACTACAACGACGTAACGTTAAATATTTTACCAACAATGTGTTGGAATTTACAGTAATTTCCACTCAGCTCACAGTGTCCCACAATGTCCACAAACATGATGTTGACCATTATTACAGACAGCACTCCATGTCGATTGTTATTGTCTCTTAACGGAAGCCCTTCGCTGCCGAAGAATCGGATGGATCTGAATATCAGTTCTAATACGTTTCTGGCCGTCTGTTGCTCTTTCTCAACAACGTCCGACAGTAGAGCATTAATGGGAGTGTTGTTAAGCGAAGCAAGCAACTGCATCAGCATCTTCTTCCAACTCCACTTCAATTGTTCTGGCTGATTTAGCATTTTTGCTAAAGAACTCAGAGATTCCCTAGCAAGATATGACCATGTGATCACTAACATTAAAACTAACAAACACATTTGTACATTTATTACAAAAAACACATTTATTTTTATTCCCAAAAGCAACAATAGTTATTATATTGTTTTAACTTATTGTTTGAATAATATTTTTATTTTTTAAATTCAGGCAGGAGGAGCTCCTTCTGCCTGCCGCTAGGGGGTGCTGCAGCACCCTCAGCACCCCCCTTCCCGCGTCCCTGCCGTCATTCAACTGGCATGCGAGGGGGAATGTCTCCTTTTTCAAAAAACAAGAGCATAAAACCATCCTCTGTGTAATCCCCGCGGATGGCATCTCTGTAGCATGCTGCTAACATCTCTGAGCGGATCTCTGGAGTGGTTTAATGAGGTAATTAGGACCGGCTCTGACCTGGAGAGAGGTCTCGGGCAGAGCAGAGCAGCGGGCGCGAACAAGACTGAAAAAAAAAAAAACTCCCAACATCCCAAAGCAGGGGATATGCCAGGACACTTCAAATGGTGTAAAGTAGACTAGAGACAGACATGGTTATCTGAGTGTTACTTTCCATATTGCTTTAGATGCTTGACAGTTTCTATAATTCCATTTATATTTTACATTAAAAAACAGTTTTACATTTACATTTTTGGCATTTAGCAGACGCATTATTCCAAAGCGACTTACAATCGATACATTAAACTAAGCAAGTAACTCATCAATTCATTACTGTAGTGGAAGATATTATCCTCATTTACAGTGAAGTAGCTGCCATCTAGTTGTGACATTTTTGTTTATCCTGCCCCTTCATCACCCCTCGTTGATGACGCAGATGGTTCTGGTTACAGTGGTATTGTAGCGAACGGGAACTGGTAGTGTAACTCGCCCCATGCGGGGGGGTCGAACCCCGATCTCCCGCATAACCGCCGGCCGCGCTAACCACAACCCCAAGAGAGTTAACTCCCTTGGTGGAGCTGCTAACGGACCTTATACAGGTTCGTTACACTATCCTCACCGTTCGGGAGAGCGTGCCCTCACGCTTCACTATGTCAAGTCCCTCACGTGGACACGGCTCTCCGATGGCCTTCCTTCCATCCCAACTTTCTGACACCAGTGTAGCGAACGGGAACTGGTAGTGTAACTCGCCCCATGAGGGGGGTCGAACCCCGATCTCCCGCATAACCGCTGGCCGCGCTAACCACAACAACAAGAGAGTTAACTCCCTTGGTGGAGCTGCTAACGGACCTTATACAGGTTTGTTATACTATCCTCACCGTTCGGGAGAGCGTGCCCTCACGCTTCACTATGTCAAGTCCCTCACGTGGACACGGCTCTCCGATGGCCTTCCTTCCATCCCAACTTTCTGACACCAGTGTAGCGAACGGGAACTGGTAGTGTAACTCGCCCCATGCGGGGGGTCGAACCCCGATCTCCCGCATAACCGCCGGCCGCGCTAACCACAACACCAAGAGAGTTAACTCCCTTGGTGGAGCTGCTAACGGACCTTATACAGGTTCGTTACACTATCCTCACCGTTCGGGAGAGCGTGCCCTCACGCTTCACTATGTCAAGTCCCTCACGTGGACACGGCTCTCCGATGGCCTTCCTTCCATCCCAACTTTCTGACACCAGTGTAGCGAACGGGAACTGGTAGTGTAACTCGCCCCATGCGGGGGGTCGAACCCCGATCTCCCGCATAACCGCCGGCCGCGCTAACCACAACACCAAGAGAGTTAACTCCCTTGGTGGAGCTGCTAACGGACCTTATACAGGTTCGTTACACTATCCTCACCGTTCGGGAGAGCGTGCCCTCACGCTTCACTATGTCAAGTCCCTCACGTGGACACGGCTCTCCGATGGCCTTCCTTCCATCCCAACTTTCTGACACCAGTGTAGCGAACGGGAACTGGTAGTGTAACTCGCCCCATGCGGGGGGTCGAACCCCGATCTCCCGCTTAACCGCCGGCCGCGCTAACCACAACACCAAGAGAGTTAACTCCCTTGGTGGAGCTGCTAACGGACCTTATACAGGTTCGTTACACTATCCTCACCGTTCGGGAGAGCGTGCCCTCAGGCTTCACTATGTCAAGTCCCTCACGTGGACACAGCTCTCCGATGGCCTTCCTTCCATCCCACTTCTTACACCAGTGTAGCGAACGGGAACTGGTAGTGAAACTCGCCCCATGCTGGGGGTCGAACCCCGATCTCCCGCATAACCGCCGGCCGCGCTAACCACAACACCAGAAGAGTTAACTCCCTTGGTGGAGCTGCTAACGGACCTTATACAGGTTCGTTACACTATGAACGCGGGCTCGTTCGCCAGACAGCACCAAGGTTCGGAGGTTCCCGAACGCGAATGCGAACCGGAATGGTTCTTTGCCGTAGTGAAAGCCCTATGAGTGGCAGGACATGGGCGTACGCACACCCAAATGACTGCCACCATCACTCTGACAAAGTTTGATAGGGGTGAGTGCATGTGTGTCCAAGTCCAAGACCGTGCGTCTGTATTCTGCTCAACATGATTGTAAAGTGTGTGTGCTTGCTGCTCATTTGGGTGTTAGCTGCAGACCACGGTTGGGTGGTATACCATTTTTGACACTGTTAAACCGCCCCCAAATGTAACCGTGGGACCGTATTACCGTGGGATTAAAAATCACGTAGGGCAGGGGTCGGCAATTAGGTTTGGCCTCGGGCCAATTTTTTTTGGAGCCACTAGATGGCGGGCCCGAACGTTTTTTTTTTTCTATTTTTTTTTTTTTTTTTCCTAACACCAGGGGAGCCACCCCTCCTAAATTTCGTTGTTTGGTACCTGTACTGTAGCAATGACAATAAAGACCATTCATTCATTCCATTCATTCATTCATTCATTCATAAGTAATTGATTGTTAAAAAATGTGACACGTTCTAATGCTTTGACTTTTCTTTCGAAAAATGTACACATCGCTAGTCAACTAACACAGCTTGTTTTGTGAGCCTTCTAACAATGTAAAGTAGTGTTGTAGTTAACTAGGTAACAATGTAAAGTAGTGTTCTAGTTAACTAGATAACAATGTAAAGTAGTGTTGTAGTTAACTAGGTAACAATGTAAAGTAGTGTTGTAGTTAACTAGGTAACAATGTAAAGTAGTGTTCTAGTTAACTAGGTAACAATGTAAAGTAGTGTTGTAGTTAACTAGGTAACAATGTAAAGTAGTGTTGTAGTTAACTAGGTAACAATGTAAAGTAGTGTTGTAGTTAACTAGGTAACAATGTAAAGTAGTGTTGTAGTTAACTAGGTAACAATGTAAAGTAGTGTTGTAGTTAACTAGGTAACAATGTAAAGTAGTGTTGTAGCTAACTAGGTAGCAGTCCAATCCATTACGTTGCAGTATTTTGGCTTGACTAGCAAGTTTGTGTTGTGATTCTCAACAACGTTGAAACGTAGTTTCACCCTTTTCCATAGTTTTGAATAATAAATGTGTGGACTGACGATGTAGCGCAGCCTAGCTTATTCTAATAATTATTTAACATACTTTCATTCTGAATGATTCCCCCCTCCTCCCAGACAAGGTCACATTATTATTGGATTGGTTGTTTGCCTGCCGGGTGAAGTTAGCTAAACATTTAACCTGCTAACTAGCAAGAGAAACATCATGTCACTCTCCAAAGGTGTAAAGAGGAAAGTTGACGGTGAAAACAGGGCATTTAAAGAGGAATGGACAGCGAACTATAATGTTCATCCTACCTGGTTTCATCAACGCAAAGCCGTTGTGAGACTCACATCTTCCGTGCTCACAATGTTCCCTTTCTATACATGCGAGTCGTCCTTTTCCTCAATGAATGTGATAAAGACGCACGAGAGGAATCGATTGATGCAAAAAAAAACTTGAGAACTGCCTGCGGATTAAAGTGACGTCCATATAACCAGATATCAAGCAAATACTGACCGATGGGAGATGCCACTTTTCACATTAAGTGAGTACCAAGCCTGTCGTTATTGTATTTAATAACCTAATTGTATTTTTTATATTTTGAATGAATGGCTCATTGTAATTATTATCCCTAATAGCGTGTTTGCTCTGTCGTTTCAGGAGCATAGGCCTATGCACCACCACCCCTCGCATAAGCGGATTACTTTTCTTTCTTTTCTTTTTTTCACCGATTTTGTTGTCAATGTTTTTCAGAATATTAAACTGAATTTGCTTTGTTACTGTTCATATGTGTGTTGCAGTCACATATACGTAAACATTACGTTTGAATTATTTACTGAGCTGGTGTTATTTTTTTCAAACCACACACGGCTATTTCAGCACTACACGTTGTCCACCTACTTATGATTCACTATGAGGGGTTCAGCGTCAGTGCGCTTCGGTGCACCCCGCTGCCTGATTGTCTGTCCCTGTGTCATTCACTCTCAACATGGATAAAAGTACAATAAGCATTATTCAGGTGGAGGTAGATTCTCTATTCGGACATTATAGGCGCTATATGTGGGACTGTCGGTCCGATATTGTAAAAAAAAAAAAAAAAAAAAAAAAAAGTGGATTCTCAAAATATTCTGCTGGGCCAAATATTATTGGTGATGGGCCAGCAATGGCCCGCGGGCCGCCTATTGCCGACCCCTGACGTAGGGCTTTGAGGGAGCCACCAATTTCAAATGATGAATGTAGTCGCTGCTGTACCGTTTCTCGCCACAAGGTGGCTGACTGCAGTGTGTGGGGGCGAGAGGGCGGGGCTACCGCCGGGGTCTTGAGTTCAGTAGCCTGACAGCTGCAGGGAAGAAGCGGTCCGCCAACCTGCTGGGGCAGGAGCCTAGACTCCCGTGTGGGAGGAGGGCAAACAGTCTGTGACTGGGGTGAGAGGTGTCATTTCGTGAGCTTAGAATGATAAGGTTCTATCTCCGTTTAGGGTAGTTCAGAGATATTGAGCGTCAAAGTTGTTACATTCCATTATGTTTTGTGAGATGGAACCTTTGTATTTGATTAGTTACTAAAAGACTCTGAAGTCAACCGCACTAGCTCTCTGCTACTCAGTTGCCGAGTATGCCTGCCCAGTATGGGAGCGAGCTGCCCATGCCAAGAAGCTGGATCCCGCCCTCAATGCTAGCTGCCGCCTTATCACAGGCTGTCTGAAATCAACACCAACCAGTACCGTCTGTACATCCTGGCAGGCATAGCCCCACCAGAGATACGACGAAATGCAGCAAGCAAAAAAGAGCGCCAACAACAGTCTACTGAGTGACCAATGTGCCAGCCAAAAGCCGCCTTAAATCAAGGAAACGTTTCCTGAAGAGCGTCCCGCCCCTCGGAACACC